>NW_027038966.1:0-30000 GCF_034236695.1 Oncorhynchus nerka
CCAACACACACAAACACACCCAACACAAACACACACACACACACCCAACACACAAACAAAACACACACACACACCCAACACACACCCAACACAAACACACACACACACCAACACAAACACAAACACAAACACACCCAGCACAAACACACACACACACACCAACACACCAACACACACCCAACACAAACACACACACACCCAACACAAACACAAACAAACACACCCAAACACACACAACACACCCAACACAAACATCCAACACAAACACACCCAACACAAACACACACACAACACACAAACACAAACACACACACACCCAACACAAACACACACACACACCCAACACAAACACACACACACACCCAAACACCCAACACAAACAAACACCCCCAACACAACCCCCAACACAAACACACACACACCCAATCACAAACAAACACACACCCAAACACACACCCAACACAAACACAACACACACACCCAACACAAACACAAACACACACATACCCAACACACACACACCCAACACACACAAACAAACACACAAACACACCCCAACACAAACACACCCACACACACACCCAACACACATCAACCCAACACAAACACAACACACCCCAACAAACACATCAACACAACACACAACACCCACACAAACACACACACACACAACAAACACACACCCCCAACACAAACACAACACAACACACAAAACACACCCAACACACACCCAACACAAACAAACACACACCCAACACACACAAACACACACATACCCAACACACACACACCCAACACACAAACAAACACAAACACACCTAACACAAACACACACATACCCAACACACACACCCCAACACACACACACACATCAACACACACACAACACAACACAAACACACACCCAACACACACAAACAAACACAAACACCAACACACAAACAAACACAACACACCCAACACAAACACACACACACCCAACAAACACACACACCCAACACACAAACAAACACAAACACACCTAACACAAACACACACATACCCAACACACACACCCCCAACACAAACACACACATCCAACACACACACCCAACACACACAAACACACACCCAACACACACAAACACACACCCAACACACAAACAAACACAAACACACACACACACACATCCAACACACACACCCAACACACACCCAACACAAACAAACACACACCCAACACACACAAACACACACCCAACACACACCCAACACAAACACACACCCAACACAAACACACACATACCCAACACACACACACCCAACACACACACACCCAACACAAACAAACACACACCCAACACACACACACCCACAAACACACCTAACACAAACACACACATACCCAACACACACACACCCAACACACACACACCCAACACAAACAAACACACACCCAACACACACAAACACACCCAACACAAACACACACATACCCAACACACAAACACACACACACCCAACACAAACACACACATACCCAACACACACACACCCAACACACACACACCCAACACAAACAAACACACACCCAACACAAACACCCAACACACAAACAAACACACACCCAACACACACCCAACACAAACACCCAACACACACCCAACACACCCAACACAAACACCCAACACACCCAACACAAACACCCAACACACACCCAACACACCCAACACAAACACCCAACACAAACACACACACACACCCAACAAAACACACACACCCAACACACACCCAACACAAACAAACACACACCCAACACACACAAACACACCCAACACAAACACACACACACCCAACACACAAACAAACACAAACACACCCAACACACACCCAACACAAACACACACACACACCCAACACAAACACACACACACACACCACACCCAACACACACCCAACACAAACACACACACACACACCCAACACAAACACAAACACACACACACCCAACACACACACACCCAACACACACCCAACACAAACACACACACACACCCAACACAAACACACCCAACACACACACACCCAACACACATCCAACACAAACACACACACACCCAACACACACCCAACACAAACACTATTTCCCATGCCAATAAAGCCCTTGAATTGAATTGAATTGAATTGAGAGGAGCAGAGAGAGAGAGAGAGAGAAGCAGAGAGAGAGAGAAGCAGAGAGAGAGAGAGAGAGAAGCAGAGAGAGAGAGAAGCAGAGAGAGAGAGAGAGAGAGAGAAGCAGAGAGAGAGAGAGAGAGAAGCAGAGGGAGAGAGAGAAGCAGAGAGAGAGAGAGACAGAGAGAGAGAGAAGCAGAGAGAGAGAGAAGCAGAGAGAGAGAGAAGCAGAGAGAGAGAGAGAGAAGCAGAGAGAGAGAAGCAGAGAGAGAGAGAGAAGCAGAGAGAGAGAGAAGCAGCGAGAGAGAGAGACAGAGAGAGAGAGAAGCAGAGAAGCAGAGAGAAGCAGAGAGAGAGAGAGACAGAGAGAGAGAGAGAAGCAGAGCGAGAGAGAAGCAGAGAGACAGAGAGAGAGAAGCAGAGAAGCAGAGAGAGAGAGAGCAGAGAGAGAGCAGAGAGAAGCAGAGACAGAGAGACAGAGAGAGAGAAGCAGAGAGAGAGAAGACAGAGAAGAGAGAGAGAGAAGCAGAGAGAGAGAGAGAAGCAGAGAGAGAGAGAGAAGCAGAGAGAGAGAGAAGCAGAGAGAGAGAGAGAAGCAGAGAGAGAGAGAGAACAGAGAGAGAGAGAGAAGCAGAGAGAGAGAAGGAGAGAGAGAGACAGAGAGAGAGAGAGAGAGAGAAGCAGAGAGAGAGAGGGAGAAGCAGAGAGAGAGAGAGAGAAGCAGAGACAGAGGAGCAGAGAGAGAGAGGGAGGAGCGGAGAGAGAGAGGAGCAGAGAGGGAGAGGAGCAGAGAGAGAGGATTAGAGTGAAAGAGGAGCATATAATTCCAGTCCTGCATCTTCCTCCCAGCCTTTTATATTATAAATGACTCTTCCTCAGTCCCCAGCCTTCTATATTCTAAATGACTCTTCCTCAGTCCCCAGCCTTCTATATTCTAAATGACTCTTCCTCAGTCCCCAGCCTTCTATATTCTAAAAGACTCTTCCTCAGTCCCCAGACTTTATATTCTAAATGACTCTTCCTCAGTCCCCAGCCTTCTATATTCTTAATGACTCTTCCTCAGTCCCCAGCCTTTATATTCTAAATGACTCTTCCTCAGTCCCCAGCCTTCTATATTCTTAATGACTCTTCCTCAGTCCCCAGCCTTCTATATTCTAAATGACTCTTCCTCAGTCCCCAGCCTTTATATTCTTAATGACTCTTCCTCAGTCCCCAGCCTTCTATATTCTTAATGACTCTTCCTCAGTCCCCAGCCTTTATATTCTAAATGACTCTTCCTCAGTCCCCAGCCTTCTATATTCTTAATGACGCTTCCCCAGTCCCCAGCCTTTATATTCTAAATGACTCTTCCTCAGTCCCCAGCCTTTATATTCTAAATGACTCTTCCTCAGTCCCCAGCCTTCTATATTCTTAATGACTCTTCCTCAGTCCCCAGCCTTTATATTCTAAATGACTCTTCCTCAGTCCCCAGCCTTTATATTCTAAATGACTCTTCCCCCAGCCTTCTATATTCTTAATGACTCTTCATCAGTCCCCAGCCTTCTATATTTTAAATGACTCTTCCTCAGTCCCCAGCCTTTATATTCTAAATGACTCTTCCTCAGTCCCCAGCCTTTATATTCTAAATGACTCTTCCTCAGTCCCCAGCCTTTATATTCTAAATGACTCTTCCTCAGTCCCCAGCCTTCTATATTCTTAATGACTCTTCCTCAGTCCCCAGCCTTCTATTTTCTTAATGACTCTTCCTCAGTCCCCAGCCTTCTATATTCTTAATGACTCTTCCTCAGTCCCCAGCCTTCTATATTCTAAATGACTCTTCCTCAGTCCCCAGCCTTTATATTCTAAATGACTCTTCCTCAGTCCCCAGCCTTTATATTCTAAATGACTCTTCCTCAGTCCCCAGCCTTCTATATTCTTAATGACTCTTCATCAGTCCCCAGCCTTCTATATTCTAAATGACTCTTCCTCAGTCCCCAGCCTTTATATTCTAAATGACTCTTCCTCAGTCCCCAGCCTTTATATTCTAAATGACTCTTCCTCAGTCCCCAGCCTTTATATTCTAAATGACTCTTCCTCAGTCCCCAGCCTTCTATATTCTTAATGACTCTTCCTCAGTCCCCAGCCTTCTATTTTCTTAATGACTCTTCCTCAGTCCCCAGCCTTCTATATTCTTAATGACTCTTCCTCAGTCCCCAGCCTTCTATATTCTAAATGACTCTTCCTCAGTCCCCAGCCTTTATATTATAAATGACTCTTCCTCAGTCCCCAGCCTTCTATATTCTTAATGACTCTTCCTCAGTCCCCAGCCTTCTATATTCTTAATGACTCTTCCTCAGTCCCCAGCCTTCTATATTCTAAATGACTCTTCCTCAGTCCCCAGCCTTCTATATTCTTAATGACTCTTCCTCAGTCCCCAGCCTTCTATATTCTAAATGACTCTTCCTCAGTCCCCAGCCTTCTATATTCTAAATGACTCTTCCTCAGTCCCCAGCCTTCTATATTCTAAATGACTCTTCCTCAGTCCCCAGCCTTCTATATTCTAAATGACTCTTCCTCAGTCCCCAGCCTTCTATATTCTTAATGACTCTTCCTCAGTCCCCAGCCTTCTATATTCTAAATGACTCTTCCTCAGTCCCCAGCCTTCTATATTCTAAAATGACTCTTCCTCAGTCCCCAGCCTTCTATATTCTAAATGACTCTTCCTCAGTCCCCAGCCTTCTATATTCTAAATGACTCTTCCTCAGTCCCCAGCCTTCTATATTCTAAATGACTCTTCCTCAGTCCCCAGCCTTTATATTCTATATTCTAAATGACTCTTCCTCAGTCCCCAGCCTTTATATTCTAAATGACTCTTCCTCAGTCCCCAGCCTTCTATATTCTTAATGACTCTTCCTCAGTCCCCAGCCTTCTATATTCTAAATGACTCTTCCTCAGTCCCCAGCCTTCTATATTCTAAATGACTCTTCCTCAGTCCCCAGCCTTTATATTCTAAATGACTCTTCCTCAGTCCCCAGCCTTTATATTCTAAATGACCCTTCCTCAGTCCCCAGCCTTTATATTCTAAATGACTCTTCCTCAGTCCCCAGCCTTCTATATTCTAAATGACTCTTCCTCAGTCCCCAGCCTTCTATATTCTTAATGACTCTTCCTCAGTCCCCAGCCTTCTATATTCTAAATGACTCTTCCTCAGTCCCCAGCCTTCTATATTCTAAATGACTCTTCCTCAGTCCCCAGCCTTCTATATTCTAAAATGACTCTTCCTCAGTCCCCAGCCTTCTATATTCTAAATGACTCTTCCTCAGTCCCCAGCCTTCTATATTCTAAATGACTCTTCCTCAGTCCCCAGCCTTCTATATTCTAAATGACTCTTCCTCAGTCCCCAGCCTTTATATTCTAAATGACTCTTCCTCAATCCCAAGCCTTCTATATTCTAAATGACTCTTCCTCAGTCCCCAGCCTTTATATTCTAAATGACTCTTCCTCAGTCCCCAGCCTTTATATTCTAAATGACTCTTCCTCAGTCCCCAGCCTTCTATATTCTAAATGACTCTTCCTCAGTCCCCAGCCTTCTATATTCTTAATGACTCTTCCTCAGTCCCCAGCCTTCTATATTCTTAATGACTCTTCCTCAGTCCCCAGCCTTCTATATTCTAAATGACTCTTCCTCAGTCCCCAGCCTTCTATATTCTAAATGACTCTTCCTCAGTCCCCAGCCTTTATATTCTAAATGACTCTTCCTCAGTCCCCAGCCTTCTATATTCTAAATGACTCTTCCTTCCCCAGCCTTTATATTCTAAAGCCTCCTCAGTCCCCAGCCTTTATATTCTAAATGACTCCTCCTCAGTCCCCAGCCTTTATATTCTAAATGACTCTTCCTCAATCCCAAGCCTTCTATATTCTTAATGACTCTTCCTCAGTCCCCAGCCTTTATATTCTAAATGACTCTTCCTCAGTCCCCAGCCTTTATATTCTAAATGACTCTTCCTCAGTCCCCAGCCTTTATATTCTAAATGACTCTTCCTCAGTCCCCAGCCTTCTATATTCTTAATGACTCTTCCTCAGTCCCCAGCCTTTATATTATAAATGACTCTTCCTCAGTCCCCAGCCTTTATATTCTAAATGACTCTTCCTCAGTCCCCAGCCTTCTATATTCTTAATGACTCTTCCTCAGTCCCCAGCCTTCTATATTCTAAATGACTCTTCCTCAGTCCCCAGCCTTCTATATTCTTAATGACTCTTCCTCAGTCCCCAGCCTTTATATTCTAAATGACTCTTCCTCAGTCCCCAGCCTTTATATTCTAAATGACTCTTCCTCAGTCCCCAGCCTTCTATATTCTTAATGACTCTTCCTCAGTCCCCAGCCTTCTATATTCTTAATGACTCTTCCTCAGTCCCCAGCCTTCTATATTCTTAATGACTCATCCTCAGTCCCCAGCCTTCTATATTCTTAATGACTCATCCTCAGTCCCCAGCCTTCTATATTCTTAATGATTCTTCCTCAGTCCCCAGCCTTTATATTCTAAATGACTCTTCCTCAGTCCCCAGCCTTCTATATTCTTAATGACTCTTCCTCAGTCCCCAAATATCTCTTGGTGAAACCTCTATAGTGACCAGGACTATGTGTTGTTGTAGTGACACCTCCCTAGTGACCAGGACTATGTGTTGTAGTGACACCTCCCTAGTGACCAGGACTATGTGTTGTAGTGACTCCTCCCTAGTGACCAGGACTATGTGTTGTTGTAGTGACACCTCCCTAGTGACCAGGACTATGTTTTGTTGTGGTGACTCCTCCCTAGTGACCAGGACTATGTGTTGTAGTGACACCTCCCTAGTGACCAGAACTATGTGTTGTAGTGACTCCTCCCTAGTGACCAGGACTATGTTTTGTTGTGGTGACTCCTCCCTAGTGACCAGGACTATGTATTGTAGTGACACCTGCCTAGTGACCAGGACCTTGTGTTGTTGTGGTGACACCTCCCTAGTGACCAGGACTATGTGTTGTTGTAGTGACTCCTCCCTAGTGACCAGGACTATGTGTTGTAGTGCCACCTCCCTAGTGACTAGGACTATGTGTTGTAGTGACTCCTCCCCAGTGACCAGGACTATGTGTTGTTGTAGTGACTCCTCCCTAGTGACCAGGACTATGTGTTGTTGTAGTGACACCTCCCTAGTGACCAGGACTATGTGTTGTAGTGACACCTCCCTAGTGACCAGGACTATGTATTGTTGTAGTGACTCCTCCCTAGTGACCAGGACTATGTGTTTAGTGACTCCTCCCTAGTGACCAGGACTATGTGTTGACACCTCCCAGTGACCAGGACCTCCTCCCTAGTGACCAGGACTATGTGTTGTAGTGACTCCTCCCTAGTGACCAGGACTATGTGTTGTTGTAGTGACACCTCCCTAGTGACCAGGACTATGTGTTGTAGTGACACCTCCCTAGTGACTAGGACTATGTGTTGTAGTGACTCCTCCCTAGTGACCAGGACTATGTGTTGTTGTAGTGACACCTCCCTAGTGACCAGGACTATGTGTTGTTGTAGTGACACCTCCCTAGTGACCAGGACTATGTGTTGTAGTGACACCTCCCTAGTGACCAGGACTATGTGTTGTAGTGACACCTCCCTAGTGACCAGGACTATGTGTTGTAGTGACACCTTCCTAGTAACCAGGACTATGTGTTGTAGTGACACCTCCCTAGTGACCAGGACTATGTGTTGTAGTGACACCTCCCTAGTGACCAGGACTATGTGTTGTAGTGACTCCTCCCTAGTGACCAGGACTATGTGTTGTAGTGACTCCTCCCTAGTGACCAGGACTATGTGTTGTAGTGACTCCTCCCTAGTGACCAGGACTATGTGTTGTTGTGGTGACACCTCCCTAGTGACCAGGACTATGTGTTGTTGTGACTCCTCCCTAGTGACCCGGACTATGTGTTGTTGTGTTAGTGACTATGTTGTTGTGATTCCTCCCTAGTGACCCGGACTATGTGTTGTTGTAGTGACACCTCCCTAGTGACCCGGACTATGTGTTGTTGTAGTGACTCCTCCCTAGTGACCAGGACTATGTGTTGTAGTGACTCCTCCCTAGTGACCAGGACTATGTGTTGTAGTGACTCCTCCCTAGTGACCAGGACTATGTGTTGTTGTAGTGACTCCTCCCTAGTGACCAGGACTATCTGTTGTAGTGACACCTCCCTAGTGACCAGGACTATGTGTTGTAGTGACTCCTCCCTAGTGACCAGGACTATGTGTTGTTGTAGTGACTCCTCCCTAGTGACCAGGACTATGTGTTGTAGTGACACCTCCCTAGTGACCAGGACTATGTGTTGTAGTGACACCTCCCTAGTGACCAGGACTATGTGTTGTAGTGACTCCTCCCTAGTGACCAGGACTATGTGTTGTAGTGACTCCTCCCTAGTGACCAGGACTATGTGTTGTAGTGACACCTCCCTAGTGACCAGGACTATGTGTTGTAGTGACACCTCCTTAGTGACCAGGACTATGTGTTGTTGTGGTGACACCTCCCTAGTGACCAGGACTATGTGTTGTAGTGACTCCTCCCTAGTGACCAGGACTATGTGTTGTAGTGACTCCTCCCCAGTGACCAGGACTATGTGTTGTTGTATTGACACTTCCCTAGTGACCAGGACTATGTGTTGTAGTGACTCCTCCCTAGTGACCAGGACTATGTGTTGTAGTGACTCCTCCCTAGTGACCAGGACTATGTGTTGTAGTGACTCCTCCCTAGTGACCAGGACTATGTGTTGTAGTGACTCCTCCCTAGTGACCAGGACTATGTGTTGTTGTATTGACACTTCCCTAGTGACCAGGACTATGTGTTGTAGTGACACCTCCCTAGTGACCAGGACTATGTGTTGTTGTGGTGACACCTCCCTAGTGACCAGGACCTTGTGTTGTTGTAGTGACACCTCCCTAGTGACCAGGACTATGTGTTGTAGTGACACCTCCCTAGTGACCAGGACTCTGTGTTGTTGTGGTGACACCTCCCTAGTGACCAGGACTATGTGTTGTAGTGACACCTCCCTAGTGACTAGGACTATGTATTGTTGTGGTGACACCTCCCTAGTGACCAGGACTATGTGTTGTTGTAGTGACTCCTCCCTAGTGACCAGGACTATGTGTTGTTGTAGTGACTCCTCCCTAGTGACCAGGACTATGTGTTGTAGTGCCACCTCCCTAGTGACTAGGACTATGTGTTGTAGTGACTCCTCCCCAGTGACCAGGACTATGTGTTGTAGTGACTCCTCCCTAGTGACCAGGACTATGTGTTGTAGTGACTCCTCCCTAGTGACCAGGACTATCTGTTGTAGTGACACCTCCCTAGTGACCAGGACTATCTGTTGTAGTGACACCTCCCTAGTGACCAGGACTATCTGTTGTAGTGACACCTCCCTAGTGACCAGGACTATCTGTTGTAGTGATTCCTCCCTAGTGACCAGGACTATGTGTTGTTGTAGTGACACCTCCCTAGTGACCAGGACTATGTGTTGTTGTAGTGACACCTCCCTAGTGACCAGGACTATGTGTTGTAGTGACACCTCCCTAGTGACCAGGACTATGTGTTGTAGTGACACCTCCCTAGTGACCAGGACTATGTGTTGTAGTGACACCTTCCTAGTGACCAGGACTATGTGTTGTAGTGACACCTCCCTAGTGACCAGGACTATGTGTTGTAGTGACACCTCCCTAGTGACCAGGACTATGTGTTGTAGTGACTCCTCCCTAGTGACCAGGACTATGTGTTGTAGTGACTCCTCCCTAGTGACCAGGACTATGTGTTGTAGTGACTCCTCCCTAGTGACCAGGACTATGTGTTGTTGTGGTGACACCTCCCTAGTGACCAGGACTATGTGTTGTTGTGACTCCTCCCTAGTGACCCGGACTATGTGTTGTTGTAGTGACACCTCCCTAGTGACCGGACTATGTGTTGTTGTAGTGACTCCTCCCTAGTGACCAGGACTATGTGTTGTAGTGACTCCTCCCTAGTGACCAGGACTATGTGTTGTAGTGACTCCTCCCTAGTGACCAGGACTATGTGTTGTTGTAGTGACTCCTCCCTAGTGACCAGGACTATCTGTTGTAGTGACACCTCCCTAGTGACCAGGACTATGTGTTGTAGTGACTCCTCCCTAGTGACCAGGACTATGTGTTGTTGTAGTGACTCCTCCCTAGTGACCAGGACTATGTGTTGTAGTGACACCTCCCTAGTGACCAGGACTATGTGTTGTAGTGACACCTCCCTAGTGACCAGGACTATGTGTTGTAGTGACTCCTCCCTAGTGACCAGGACTATGTGTTGTAGTGACACCTCCCTAGTGACCAGGACTATGTGTTGTAGTGACACCTCCCTAGTGACCAGGACTATGTGTTGTAGTGACACCTCCTTAGTGACCAGGACTATGTGTTGTTGTGGTGACACCTCCCTAGTGACCAGGACTATGTGTTGTAGTGACTCCTCCCTAGTGACCAGGACTATGTGTTGTAGTGACTCCTCCCCAGTGACCAGGACTATGTGTTGTAGTGACTCCTCCCCAGTGACCAGGACTATGTGTTGTTGTATTGACACTTCCCTAGTGACCAGGACTATGTGTTGTAGTGACTCCTCCCTAGTGACCAGGACTATGTGTTGTAGTGACTCCTCCCTAGTGACCAGGACTATGTGTTGTAGTGACTCCTCCCTAGTGACCAGGACTATGTGTTGTTGTATTGACACTTCCCTAGTGACCAGGACTATGTGTTGTAGTGACACCTCCCTAGTGACCAGGACTATGTGTTGTTGTGGTGACACCTCCCTAGTGACCAGGACCTTGTGTTGTTGTAGTGACACCTCCCTAGTGACCAGGACTATGTGTTGTAGTGACACCTCCCTAGTGACCAGGACTCTGTGTTGTTGTGGTGACACCTCCCTAGTGACCAGGACTATGTGTTGTAGTGACACCTCCCTAGTGACTAGGACTATGTATTGTTGTGGTGACACCTCCCTAGTGACCAGGACTATGTGTTGTTGTAGTGACTCCTCCCTAGTGACCAGGACTATGTGTTGTTGTAGTGACTCCTCCCTAGTGACCAGGACTATGTGTTGTAGTGCCACCTCCCTAGTGACTAGGACTATGTGTTGTAGTGACTCCTCCCCAGTGACCAGGACTATGTGTTGTAGTGACTCCTCCCTAGTGACCAGGACTATGTGTTGTAGTGACTCCTCCCTAGTGACCAGGACTATCTGTTGTAGTGACACCTCCCTAGTGACCAGGACTATCTGTTGTAGTGACACCTCCCTAGTGACCAGGACTATCTGTTGTAGTGATTCCTCCCTAGTGACCAGGACTATGTGTTGTTGTAGTGACACCTCCCTAGTGACCAGGACTATGTGTTGTAGTGACACCTCCCTAGTGACCAGGACTATGTGTTGTAGTGACACCTCCCTAGTGACCAGGACTATGTGTTGTTGTAGTGACTCCTCCCTAGTGACCAGGACTATGTGTTGTTGTAGTGACTCCTCCCTAGTGACCAGGACTATGTGTTGTAGTGACTCCTCCCTATTGACCAGGACTATGTGTTGTAGTGACTCCTCCCTAGTGACCAGGACTATGTGTTGTTGTAGTGACACCTCCCTAGTGACCAGGACTATGTGTTGTTGTGGTGACACCTCCCTAGTGACCAGGACCTTGTGTTGTTGTAGTGACACCTCCCTAGTGACCAGGACTATGTGTTGTAGTGACACCTCCCTAGTGACCAGGACTCTGTGTTGTTGTGGTGACACCTCCCTAGTGACCAGGACTATGTGTTGTAGTGACACCTCCCTAGTGACTAGGACTATGTATTGTTGTGGTGACACCTCCCTAGTGACCAGGACTATGTGTTGTTGTAGTGACTCCTCCCTAGTGACCAGGACTATGTGTTGTTGTAGTGACTCCTCCCTAGTGACCAGGACTATGTGTTGTAGTGCCACCTCCCTAGTGACTAGGACTATGTGTTGTAGTGACTCCTCCCCAGTGACCAGGACTATGTGTTGTAGTGACTCCTCCCTAGTGACCAGGACTATGTGTTGTAGTGACTCCTCCCTAGTGACCAGGACTATCTGTTGTAGTGACACCTCCCTAGTGACCAGGACTATCTGTTGTAGTGACACCTCCCTAGTGACCAGGACTATCTGTTGTAGTGATTCCTCCCTAGTGACCAGGACTATGTGTTGTTGTCGTGACACCTCCCTAGTGACCAGGACTATGTGTTGTAGTGACACCTCCCTAGTGACCAGGACTATGTGTTGTAGTGACACCTCCCTAGTGACCAGGACTATGTGTTGTTGTAGTGACTCCTCCCTAGTGACCAGGACTATGTGTTGTTGTAGTGACTCCTCCCTAGTGACCAGGACTATGTGTTGTAGTGACGCCTCCCTATTGACCAGGACTATGTGTTGTAGTGACTCCTCCCTAGTGACCAGGACTATGTGTTGTTGTAGTGACACCTCCCTAGTGACCAGGACTATGTGTTGTTGTAGTGACACCTCCCTAGTGACCAGGACTATGTGTTGTAGTGACACCTCCCTAGTGACCAGGACTATGTGTTGTAGTGACACCTCCCTAGTGACCAGGACTATGTGTTGTAGTGACTCCTCCCTAGTGACCAGGACTATGTGTTGTTGTAGTGACACCTCCCTAGTGACCAGGACTATGTGTTGTTGTAGTGACACCTCCCTAGTGACCAGGACTATGTGTTGTTGTAGTGACACCTCCCTAGTGACCAGGACTATGTGTTGTAGTGACTCCTCCCTAGTGACCAGGACTATGTGTTGTAGTGACTCCTCCCCAGTGACCAGGACTATGTGTTGTTGTATTGACACTTCCCTAGTGACCAGGACTATGTGTTGTAGTGACTCCTCCCTAGTGACCAGGACTATGTGTTGTAGTGACTCCTCCCTAGTGACCAGGACTATGTGTTGTTGTATTGACACCTCCCTAGTGACCAGGACTATGTGTTGTAGTGACACCTCCTTAGTGACCAGGACTATGTGTTGTTGTGGTGACACCTCCCTAGTGACCAGGACTATGTGTTGTAGTGACTCCTCCCTAGTGACCAGGACTATGTGTTGTAGTGACTCCTCCCTAGTGACCAGGACTATGTGTTGTAGTGACACCTCCCTAGTGACCAGGACTATGTGTTGTAGTGACTCCTCCCTAGTGACCAGGACTATGTGTTGTTGTAGTGACTCCTCCCTAGTGACCAGGACTATGTGTTGTTGTAGTGACTCCTCCCTAGTGACCAGGACTATGTGTTGTTGTAGTGACTCCTCCCTAGTGACCAGGACTATGTGTTGTAGTGACACCTGTTTAGGAGAGGTGCTGGCTAGCAGAGTAGAACACCTGTTTAGGAGAGGTGCTGGCTAGCAGAGTAGAACACCTGTTTAGCAGAGGGGCTGGCTAGCAGAGTAGAACACCTGTTTAGGAGAGGTGCTGGCTAGCAGAGTAGAACACCTGTTTAGGAGAGGTGCTGGCTAGCAGAGTAGAACACCTGTTTAGGAGAGGTGCTGGCTAGCAGAGTAGAATACCTGTTTAGGAGAGTTGCTGGCTAGCAGAGTAGAACACCTGTTTAGGAGAGGTGCTGGCTAGCAGAGTAGAACACCGGTTTAGGAGAGGTGCTGGCTAGCAGAGTAGAACACCTGTTTAGGAGAGGTGCTGGCTAGCAGAGTAGAACACCGGTTTAGGAGAGGTGCTGGCTAGCAGAGTAGAACACCTGTTTAGGAGAGGTGCTGGCCAGTTTAGGAGAGGTGCTGGCCAGTTTAGGAGAGGTGCTGGCCAGTTTAGGAGAGGTGCTGGCTAGCAGAGTAGAACACCTGTTTAGGGAGGTGCTGGCCAGTTTAGGAGAGGTGCTGGCCAGTTTAGGAGGTGCTGGCTAGCAGAGTAGAACACCTGTTTGGGAGGTGCTGGCCAGCAGAGTAGAACACCTGTTTAGGAGAGGTGCTGGCCAGTTTAGAGAGGTGATTGATTTACAGTATAAATAGAACATATTAATAACATAAATGGATAGCATACGGTCAAATCAAATGTATTTATATAGCCCTTCTTACATCAGCTGATATCTCAAAGTGCTGTATAGAAACCCAGCCTAAAACCCCAAACTGCAAGCAATGCAGGTGTTCATATGGTCATAGATACCATTTGGCTACTTAGGCCTACAGTTAGTGTGTGGAAGCCACAGCACCAGATCAGTGGAGAAGTTGAGCCTCACGCTTCAAGGCTCTTAGTTGTTGTGTAAATTGATATGCTATGCTGTTTAGTTTGTGCGTCTATGATACATCACTGTCTACCTTTAAAGATAATTATCCTCGGGATTAAAACGGAACAATGCTGTTCTTATTCACCTCTGAACTGGAATCATTATCCATCATTATCTCTCTGTCTCTCTCTCTGTCTCTCTCTCTCTCTCTCTCTCTCTCTGTCTCCCTCGCTCTCTGTCTGTCTGTCTCTCTCTCTCTGTCTCTCTCTCTCTGTCTGTCTCTCTCTCTCTGTCTCTCTCTCTCTGTCTCTCTCTCTCTCTCTCTCTCTGTCTCTCTCTCTCTCTGTCTCTCTCTCTCTCTCTCTCTCTCTCTGTCTCTCTCTATCTCTGTCTCTCTCTCTCTCTCTGTCTCTGTCTGTCTCTCTCTCTGTCTGTCTCTCTCTCTGTCTCTCTCTCTCTCTCTCTCTCTCTCTCTCTCTCTCTCTCTCGCTGTCTCTCTCTCTCTCTGTCTCTCTCTCTCTCTCTCTCTCTCTCTCTCTCTCTCTCTCTCTCTCTCTCTCTCTCTGTCTCCCTCTGTCTCTCTCACTCTCTCTCTCTCTCTCTCCTGACCTCTCCCTTAGGGGAGGGAGAGGGGAGAGAGAGGAGGAGGAGTGTGAGATACAGATTCTGCCAGACCTGGGCCCTGCCAGACCTGGGCCCTGCCAGACCTGGGCCCTGCCAGTAAATCCTGGGCCCTGCCAGTAAATCCTGGGCCCTGCCAGTAAATCCTGGGCCCTGCCAGACCTGGGCCCTGACAGTAAATCCTGGGCCCTGCCAGTAAATCCTGGGCCCTGCCAGTAAATCCTGGGCCCTGCCAGACCTGGGCCCTGACAGTAAATCCTGGGCCCTGACAGTAAATCCTGGGCCCTGCCAGACCTGGGCCCTGACAGACCTGGGCCCTGCCAGACCTGGGCCCTGCCAGTAAATCTCATTAAGACAAAAATAATGGTGTTACAACAAAAGCTCCAGTTGCCATAAATAAATATCACCACTCTCAAATGAATAGAACGAGCTGTTGAAGCAAGGACTGACCATCCATGATATCCACATGTAATTATATTGCTCATTAGGCATTTATAAGTTATATTCTTTTAAAAATCAATATGTATCACGAATTTTAAAAAATGATGTATCAATCGCAGATTGCCCCTTTAATGTAGGAGTTCTGCAGGGCCAAGTTTCCCATTCTCTGATTCTGCAGCAGCTCTCTACATGTCTGCCTGCGGGTGTGTGTGTGTGTGTGTGTGTGTGTGTGTGTGTGTGTGTGTGTGTGTGTGTGTTTGTGTGCTCCATTGACCGGGTTAATGGTAGGCAGAGTCAGTAGAGTGTGTCTGATATCATATTAGCCTCATCTCTCCATCACACACACACTCCATCATCAGCCAGACATGACAAACACACACTCTCTCCATCATCACACACACACACACACACACACACTCTATCATCATCAGCCAGGCGAGACAGACAGGATGAGCTTCCATCCCCAGGGACCCACACCACGACCCACTTTCTTCCATCCCCAGGGACCCACACCACGACCCAGTCTCTTCCATCCCCAGGGACCCACACCACGACCCAGTCTCTTCCATCCCCAGGGACCCACACCACGACCCAGTCTCTTCCTTCCCCAGGGACACACACCACGACCCAGTCTCTTCCTTCCCCAGGGACCCACACCACGACCCAGTCTCTTCCTTCCCCAGGGACCCACACCACGACCCAGTCTCTTCCTTGCTAATAGGAATGTTTTTATAGGGTTGCTATTTCCAACGTGTATGTAATGTTTCTTCAACTGCTGTTGGTTAGCTGGGCACATTAGCATCCTGTCCAGGGGGTGTACTTGTGCTGCCTCATGATACAGAATCAGGAGATGGGCTCCTGCCCTATGGACCATTCTGGCCTCAGACAAGGACTTACTTACTAGATTGGCTAGCTGTGTACAGTAGCTTGCTATTGGCTAGCTGTGTACAGTGGCTTGCTATTGGCTAGCTGTGTACAGTAGCTTGCTATTGGCTAGCTGTGTACAGTGGCTTGCTATTGGCTGGCTGTGTACAGTAGCTTGCTATTGGCTAGCTGTGTACAGTGGCTTGCTATTGGCTAGCTGTGTACAGTGGCTTGCTATTGGATAGTCGCGTTATGTACATAAATGTACGTTACACTTCAGATTTGATTAGATTGGTGATCTGTTAGGTAACATATTAGATTAGTGATCTGTTAGGTAACACATTCGATTAGTGATCTGTTAGGTAACATATTAGATTAGTGATCTGTTAGGTAATTGATTAGATTAGTGATCTGTTAGGTAACATTAGATTAGTGATCTGTTAGGTAACATATTAGATTAGTGATCTGTTAGGTAACATATTAGATTAGTGATCTGTTAGGTAACTTATTAGATTAGTGATCTGTTAGGTAACATATTAGATTAGTGATCTGTTAGGTAACATATTAGATTAGTGATCTGTTAGGTAACATATTAGATTAGTGATCTGTTAGGTAACATATTAGATTAGTGATCTGTTAGGTAACATATTAGATTAGTGATCTGTTAGGTAATTGATTAGATTAGTGATCTGTTAGGTAACACATTAGATTAGTGATCTGTTAGGTAACTGATTGGATTAGTGATCTGTTAGGTAACACATTAGATTAGTGATCTGTTAGGTGACATATTAGATTAGTGATCTGTTAGGTAACATATTAGATTAGTGATCGGTTAGGTAACATATTAGATTAGTGATCTGTTAGGTAACATTAGATTAGTGATCTGTTAGGTAACATATTAGATTAGTGATCTGTTAGGTAACATATTAGATTAGTGATATGTTAGGTAACATATTAGATTAGTGATCTGTTAGGTAATTGATTAGATTAGTGATCTGTTAGGTAATTGATTAGATTAGTGATCTGCTAGGTAACTGATTGGATTAGTGATCTGTTAGGTAATTGATTAGATTAGTGATCTGTTAGGTAACACATTAGATTAGTGATCTGCTAGGTAACACATTAGATTAGTGATCTGTTAGGTAATTGATTAGATTAGTGATCTGCTAGGTAACTGATTGGATTAGTGATCTGGGGTCTTAGACCATTCCTCCGTAAAGAATCTTTCCAGATCCTTGATATCCTTCGTCTGCGTTTATGGACTGGCCTTCTTCAATTCAAACCAGGTTTTCAATGGGGTTCAAGATCACAGATTGAGATTGCCATTGCAAAATTTAGATTTTGTGGTGAATTTACCATTTCTTTGTGGATTTCGTTGTCTACTTGGAGTTATTGTCTTGCTGGAAGATCCACTTGCTGCCAAGTTTAAGCCGACTTGGCAATGGAAGGTTTTTCATATGGCTGAAGTCATCTGTGTAAACTAAATAAGCATTAACAAATAAGATAGGTGCTAGGCTTTGGGATAGTTAAAAGGCTGTCTCTCCATGCCTCTTGGTCCTGGGCTTTGGGATAGTTAAAAGGCTGTCTCTCCATGCCTCTTGGTCCTAGGCTTTGGGATAGTTATAAGGCTGTCTCTCCATGCCTCTTGGTCCTAGGCTTTGGGATAGTTAAAGGCTTTCTCCATGCCTCTTGGTCCTAGGCTTTGGGATAGTTATAAGGCTGTCTCTCCATGCCTCTTGGTCCTGGGCTTTGGGATAGTTAAAAGGCTGTCTCTCCATGCCTCTTGGTCCTAGGCTTTGGGATAGTTATAAGGCTGTCTCTCCATGCCTCTTGGTCCTAGGCTTTGGGATAGTTAAAAGGCTGTCTCTCCATGCCTCTTGGTCCTAGGCTTTGGGATAGTTATAAGGCTGTCTCTCCATGCCTCTTGGTCCTAGGCTTTGGGATAGTTATAAGGCTGTCTCTCCATGCCTCTTATTCCTAGGCTTTGGGATAGTTAAAGGCTGTCTCTCCATGCCTCTTGGTCCTAGGCTTTGGGATAGTTATAAGGCTGTCTCTCCATGCCTCTTGGTCCTAGGCTTTGGGATAGTTATAAGGCTGTTTCCATGCCTCTTGGTCAGGCTTTGGGAAGTTAAAAGGCTGTCTAACCATGCCTCTTGGTCCTAGGCTTTGGGATAGTTAAAGGCTGTCTCTCCATGCCTCTTGGTCCTAGGCTTTGGGATAGTTAAAGGCTGTCTCTCCATGCCTCTTGGTCCTGGGCTTTGGGATAGTTAAAGGCTGTCTCTCCATGCCTCTTGGTCCTAGGCTTTGGGATAGTTAAAGGCTGTCTCTCCATGCCTCTTGGTCCTAGGCTTTGGGATAGTTAAAGGCTGTCTCTCCATGCCTCTTGGTCCTAGGCTTTGGGATAGTTAAAGGCTGTCTCTCCATGCCTCTTGGTCCTAGGCTTTGGGATAGTTAAAGGCTGTCTCTCCATGCCTCTTGGTCCTAGGCTTTGGGATAGTTAAAGGCTGTCTCTCCATGCCTCTTGGTGCTAGGCTTTGGGATAGTTAAAGGCTGCCTCTCCATGCCTCTTGGTCCTGGGCTTTGGGATAGTTAAAGGCTGTCTCTCCATGCCTCTTGGTCCTAGGCTTTGGGATAGTTATAAGGCTGTCTCTCCATGCCTCTTGGTCCTAGGCTTTGGGATAGTTAAAGGCTGTCTCTCCATGCCTCTTGGTCCTGGGCTTTGGGATAGTTAAAGGCTGTCTCTCCATGCCTCTTGGTCCTAGGCTTTGGGATAGTTATAAGGCTGTCTCTCCATGCCTCTTGGTCCTAGGCTTTGGGATAGTTAAAGGCTGTCTCTCCATGCCTCTTGGTCCTAGGCTTTGGGATAGTTATAAGGCTGTCTCTCCATGCCTCTTGGTCCTGGGCTTTGGGATAGTTAAAGGCTGTCTCTCCATGCCTCTTGGTCCTAGGCTTTGGGATAGTTAAAGGCTGTCTCTCCATGCCTCTTGGTCCTAGGCTTTGGGATAGTTAAAAGGCTGTCTCTCCATGCCTCTTGGTCCTAGGCTTTGGGATAGTTAAAGGCTGTCTCTCCATGCCTCTTGGTCTAGGCTTTGGGATAGTTATAAGGCTGTCTCTCCATGCCTCTTGGTCCTAGGCTTTGGGATAGTTATAAGGCTGTCTCTCCATGCCTCTTGGTCCTAGGCTTTGGGATAGTTAAAGGCTGCCTCTCCATGCCTCTTGGTCCTAGGCTTTGGGATAGTTAAAGGCTGCCTCTCCATGCCTCTTGGTCCTAGGCTTTGGGATAGTTAAAAGGCTGTCTCTCCATGCCTCTTGGTCCTGGGCTTTGGGATAGTTAAAAGCCTCTCCATGCCACTTGGTCCTAGGCTTTGGGATAGTTAAAAGGCTGTCTCTCCATGCCTCTTGGTCCTAGGCTTTGGGATAGTTAAAAGGCTGTCTCTCCATGCCTCTTGGTCCTAGGCTTTGGGATAGTTAAAGGCTGTCTCTCCATGCCTCTTGGTCCTAGGCTTTGGGATAGTTAAAGGCTCTCTCTCCATGCCTCTTGGTCCTAGGCTTTGGGATAGTTAAAGGCTGTCTCTCCATGCCTCTTGGTCCTAGGCTTTGGGATAGTTAAAAGGCTGTCTCTCCATGCCTCTTGGTCCTAGGCTTTGGGATAGTTAAAGGCTGTCTCTCCATGCCTCTTGGTCCTAGGCTTTGGGATAGTTAAAAGGCTGTCTCTCCATGCCTCTTGGTCCTAGGCTTTGGGATAGTTAAAAGGCTGTCTCTCCATGCCTCTTGGTCCTGGGCTTTGGGATAGTTAAAAGGCTGTCTCTCCATGCCTCTTGGTCCTAGGCTTTGGGATAGTTAAAAGGCTCTCTCTCCATGCCTCTTGGTCCTAGGCTTTGGGATAGTTAAAAGGCTGTCTCTCCATGCCTTTTGGTCCTAGGCTTTGGGATAGTTAAAAGGCTGTCTCTCCATGCCTCCTGGTCCTAGGCTTTGGGATAGTTATAAGACCAGTGCCAGAGGACCTGAGGGACCTACTGGGTACATAACTTTAAATCATGTCTGACACGTATTGTGGTGCACAATCGTATAAGAATGTTACAATTAATTCTAAAGCTCACATGCAGCTAGGCAACCAGTGCGGAGGCTTTAAAACCGGTGTAATGTGTGCTCTCCGTCTGTTCTTGGTCAGTTACCCGTGCTGCAGCATTCCGTACGTTTTGCTTTCATTGGTAGACCAGACAGGGGAGCGTTGCAGTAGTCAAGCCTGCTTGTAGTAAAAGCATGGACCCGTCTCTCTGTATCAGCCTGAGAGAGAAACAGTCGCACCTTGGCAATGTTCCTCGGGTGATTTAAAAAGCCATTTTTTGTCAAATTCCTCATGTGGGATTTGAACTTTAGTTCAGATTGTAAAATAACACCTAGGTTTTGTATTTATCTTTATTGCCTATGAATTTAAATGTGCGGCTAGATTCTCTCTCTCTCTGTGCTTTGGCTCCAACAATGAATAAGTCCTTGTCTTGATTCAGGTGGAGGAAGTTGTGAGCCATTCAAGTATTTAAATCACTAATAATTTATCTATGGATCTAAAATCCTCTGGTGACAATATTTAGGTAGCCATTTCCTTTTGGTGTTTGTGGGATCTTGTCTATGTGTAGTTGCCTGTCAGAACTCATTTGTTTTGCCTCACGTGTCGCTTTTTTGTTAGTTTGTTCAGTGTTTATTCTTAATATAATAAAAATGTACGCAAACCACGCTGTGCCTTGGTCCGATCCTTATAACGAACGTGACACCACGCTGCGCCTGGTCCGATCCTTATAACGAACGTGACACCACGCTGCGCCTTGGTCCGATCCTTATAAGCGTGACACCACGCTGTGCCTTGGTCCGATCCTTATAACGATGTGACACCACGCTGTGCCTTGGTCCGATCCTTATAACGAACGTGACACCACGCTGTGCCTTGGTCCGATCTTATAACGAGCGTGACACCACGCTGTGCCTTGGTCCGATCCTTATAACGAACGTGACACCACGCTGCGCCTTGGTCCGATCCTATAACGAGCGTGACACCACGCTGTGCCTTGGTCCGATCCTTATAACGAACGTGACACCACGCTGTGCCTTGGTCCGATCCTTATAACGAACGTGACACCACGCTGCGCATTGGTTTGATCCTTATAACGAACGTGACACCACGCTGTGCCTTGGTCCGATCCTTATAACGAACGTGACACTAATAATTTATCTGTGGATCTAAAATCCTCTGGTGACACAGAAATGTAAAGTTGTGTATCGTCTACGTAGCAGTGAAAATCAATGCTGTGCTTTCTGATAACACTGCCAAGGGGTAACATATATAAATGGAACAATACCAGACTGATAACACTGCCAAGGGGTAACATATATAAATGGAACAATACCAGACTGATAACACTGCCAAGGGGTAACATATATAAATGGAACAATACCGGACTGATAACACTGCCAAGGGGTAACATATATAAATGGAACAATACCAGACTGATAACAATGCCAAGGGGTAACATATATAAATGGAACAATACCAGACTGATAACACTGCCAAGGGGTAACATATATAAATGGAACAATACCAGACTGATAACACTGCCAAGGGGTAACATATATAAATGGAACAATACCAGACTGATAACACTGCCAAGGGGAACAATACCAGACTGATAACACTGCCAAGGGGAACAATACCAGACTGATAACACTGGGGAACATATATAAATGGAACAATACCAGACTGATAACACTGCCAAGGGGTAACATATATAAATGGAACAATACCAGACTGATAACACTGCCAAGGGGTAACATATATAAATGGAACAATACCAGACTGATAACACTGCCAAAGGGTAACATATATAAATGGAACAATACCAGACTGATAACAATGCCAAGGGGTAACATATATAAATGGAACAATACCAGACTGATAACACTGCCAAGGGGTAACATATATAAATGGAACAATACCAGACTGATAACACTGCCAAGGGGAACAATACCAGACTGATAACACTGCCAAGGGGTAACATATATAAATGGTACCGGACCCAAAATCGAACCTCGTAGAACGCCACGTGATGTGTATTTTCTCTGAGTTATGTTCACCAAGGGGGTCAAAAAACTCTCGACCGGTTTAATAGGTCCTAAACCAATTTAGAACTGGAGCGGAGAGGCCGACCCACCTCTCCAGTCTGTCCAGAAGGACATCATGGTCAGCAGTGTCGAATGCAGCACTTAAATCTAAGATTACAAGGACAGAGAGCTGTTTGGCATCTGCGTTGGCTCTGGGATCATTAATCACTTGAACTAAGGCTGTCTCTGTGGTGTGGTGGGCACCAAAACCAGAATGGAAAACAGTTGGCACATAAAACATATCGTAGCTGTTTGAACATCAATTTCTCCAGAATTTGCCTTAAGAATGGACGGCTGAAGATTAGGTGAACATCGCTAAGAACTGGAATAATCTAGATGCCTTTCCTTCAGTAAGGGATTCACCAGAGCAGTTTATAGTGCCGTGGGGGAAATGCCTTTTGAAACAGGAAGTGATTAACAATAGCGTTGCACTTCATCAGATGTGCAATGAAAAACCGTTTTGTAGAAGGTGGTGGGGGATAGGATGGAGGAGGCAGGTAGAAGACATAAGTTCTGATATCACTTTCCTGAGCATGTCTCTCTGTCAACCAGGGAAAATTACATCCATAGTTCCTTTTGTGTGGTCGGCTAGGACTCATTTCATCAAACTTCTCATCAGGTCTTGACTGATACCCAGCCTGACGTTGCTTATCTTATCTCTGAAATATGCAGAAAACACATCACATTTTGATGTGGAGGAAAGTCCACATAGATTTTTGCAGGGTAGGATTTATCAAACGATCAATTATTCTGAATAATAGTGATCTAGTTCGTAAAATGAGCCCGTCTGGCGTTTCTTATATATGCCAAGTTACTCTCTCAGAATATCATAATGAACCTGTGACTTCGACTTTCCCCTCTTCCGCTCTGCGGAGAGTTTGCCATGCTGTCATCGAGGCAAAGGGAGGCTACTTTGAAAAATCTCAAATCTCAAATTTATTTTTGATTCGTTTTAACACGTTTTTGGTTACTACATGATTCCATATGTGTTATTTGTTATGAAGACCTCTTGAATGAGTAGGTGTGTCCAGGCTTTTGACTTGTACTGTGTATATACGCAACCGGTCAACAGTTTGGGGTCACTTAGAAATGTCCTTGTTTTTGAAAGTAAAGCGCATTTTTTGTCCATTAAAATAACCTCTAATTGATCAGAGTTACAGTGTAGACATTGTTGATGTTGTAAATGACTATTGTAACTGGAAATGGCTGATCTTTTTAATGGAATATCTACATAGGCTTATAGAGGCCCATTATCAGCAACCATCACTCTTGTGTTCCAATGGCACGTTGTGTTAGCCAATCCAAGTTTATCATTTTAAAAGGCTAATTGATCATTAGAAAACCAAATATCTAACCCCCTGGCCACTACTGTCTGATCTGGCATCTATAACCCCCTGGCCACTACTGTCTGATCTGTCATCTATAACCCCCTGGTCACTACTGTCTGATCTGTCATCTCTAACCCCCTGGTCACTACTGTCTGATCTGTCATCTCTAACCCCCTGGCCACTACTGTCTGATCTGTCATCTATAACCCCCTGGCCACTACTGTCTGATCTGTCATCTATAACCCCCTGGCCACTACTGTCTGATCTGGCATCTATAACCCCCTGGCCACTACTGTCTGATCTGGCATCTATAACCCCCTGGTCACTACTGTCTGATCTGTCATCTCTAACCCCCTGGCCACTACTGTCTGATCTGTCATCTATAACCCCCTGGCCACTACTGTCTGATCTGTCATCTCTAACCCCCTGGCCACTACTGTCTGATCTGTCATCTATAACCCCCTGGCCACTACTGTCTGATCTGTCATCTATAACCCCCTGGTCACTACTGTCTGATCTGTCATCTCTAACCCCTGGCCACTACTGTCTGATCTGTCATCTCTAACCCCTGGCCACTACTGTCTGATCTGTCATCTATAACCCCCTGGCCACTACTGTCTGATCTGTCATCTATAACCCCCTGGTCACTACTGTCTGATCTGTCATCTATAACCCCCTGGCCACTACTGTCTGATCTGTCATCTATAACCCCCTGGCCACTACTGTCTGATCTGGCATCTATAACCCCCTGGCCACTACTGTCTGATCTGTCATCTATAACCCCCTGGTCACTACTGTCTGATCTGTCATCTCTCTAACCCCTGATCTGTCATCTATAACTACTATGTCTGATCTGTCATCTCTAACCCCTGGCCACTACTGTCTGATCTGTCATCTATAACCCCTGGCCACTACTGTCTGATCTGTCATCTATAACCCCCTGGCCACTACTGTCTGATCTGTCATCTATAACCCCCTGGCCATTACTGTCTGATCTGTCATCTATAACCCCCTGGCCACTACTGTCTGATCTGGCATCTATAACCCCCTGGCCACTACTGTCTGATCTGTCATCTATAACCCCCTGGCCACTACTGTCTGATCTGTCATCTATAACCCCCTGGCCACTACTGTCTGATCTGGCATCTATAACCCCTGGCCACTACTGTCTGATCTGTCATCTATAACCCCCTGGTCACTACTGTCTGATCTGTCATCTATAACCCCTGGCCACTACTGTCTGATCTGTCATCTATAACCCCTGGCCACTACTGTCTGATCTGTCATCTATAACCCCCTGGTCACTACTGTCTGATCTGTCATCTCTAATCCCCTGGCCACTACTGTCTGATCTGGCATCTATAACCCCCTGGCCACTACTGTCTGATCTGGCATCTATAACCCCCTGGCCACTACTGTCTGATCTGTCATCTATAACCCCCTGGCCACTACTGTCTGATCTGTCATCTATAACCCCCTGGCCACTACTGTCTGATCTGTCATCTATAACCCCCTGGTCACTACTGTCTGATCTGGCATCTATAACCCCCTGGCCACTACTGTCTGATCTGTCATCTATAACACCCTGGCCACTACTGTCTGATCTGTCATCTATAACCCCCTGGCCATTACTGTCTGATCTGTCATCTATAACCCCCTGGCCACTACTGTCTGATCTGTCATCTATAACCCCTGGCCACTACTGTCTGATCTGTCATCTATAACCCCTGGCCACTACTGTCTGATCTGTCATCTATAACCCCTGGCCACTACTGTCTGATCTGTCATCTATAACCCCTGGCCATTACTGTCTGATCTGTCATCTATAACCCCCTGGCCACTACTGTCTGATCTGTCATCTATAACCCCCTGGCCACTACTGTCTGATCTGTCATCTCTAATCCCCTGGCCACTACTGTCTGATCTGTCATCTATAACCCCCTGGCCACTACTGTCTGATCTGTCATCTATAACCCCCTGGCCACTACTGTCTGATCTGTCATCTATAACCCCCTGGCCATTACTGTCTGATCTGTCATCTATAACCCCCTGGCCACTACTGTCTGATCTGTCATCTATAACCCCCTGGCCACTACTGTCTGATCTGTCATCTATAACCCCCTGGCCACTACTGTCTGATCTGTCATCTATAACCCCCTGGCCACTACTGTCTGGTCTGTCATCTATAACCCCTTGTAAGATCTAAGATTCTCCTACATGTCCAGAGGAAAACTACAGAGCAGAATTAGGCCAATATCCACTAATAATAAAAACTCAACAAAGAGCAATTAAGTTTTGGAAACATTTACAATACAGTGACCCCCCTCTCATATCATTACCAAGCCCTGCAATGCCAAGAGCTGAGCAAAGAAAAGAGTCCCCTCATCCAGCTGGTCCTGAGTTCACGAACCTGTTCTACTAATACACTGAGGCCGCAGTCCCCTCATCCAGCTGGTCCTGGGGCTGAGTTCACAGACCTGTTCTACTAACACACTGAAGCCTCAGTCCCCTCATCCAGCTGGGACTGAGTTCACTAACCTGTTCTACTAACACACTGAAGCCTCAGTCCCCTCATCCAGCTGGTCCTGAGTTCACTAACCTGTTCTACTAACACACTGAAGCCTCAGTCCCCTCATCCAGCTGGTCCTGGGGCTGAGTTCACAAACCAGTTCTACTAACACACTGAAGCCTCAGTCCCCTCATCCAGCTGGTCCTGGGGCTGAGTTCACAAACCTGTTCTACTAACACACTGAAGCCTCAGTCCCCTCATCCAGCTGGTCCTGGTCCTGAGTTCACTAACCTGTTCTACTAACACACTGAAGCCTCAGTCCCCTCATCCAGCTGGTCCTGGGGCTGAGTTCACTAACCTGTTCTACTAACACACTGAAGCCTCAGTCCCCTCATCCAGCTGGTCCTGAGTTCACTAACCTGTTCTACTAATACACTGAGGCCGCAGTCCCCTCATCCAGCTGGTCCTGAGTTCACTAACCTGTTCTACTAACACACTGAAGCCTCAGTCCCCTCATCCAGCTGGTCCTGGGGCTGAGTTCACAAACCAGTTCTACTAACACACTGAAGCCTCAGTCCCCTCATCCAGCTGGTCCTGGGGCTGAGTTCACAAACCTGTTCTACTAACACACTGAAGCCTCAGTCCCCTCATCCAGCTGGTCCTGGGGCTGAGTTCACTAACCTGTTCTACTAACACACTGAAGCCTCAGTCCCCTCATCCAGCTGGTCCTGGGGCTGAGTTCACAAACCTGTTCTACTAACACACTGAAGCCTCAGTCCCCTCATCCAGCTGGTCCTGGTCCTGAGTTCACTAACCTGTTCTACTAACACACTGAAGCCTCAGTCCCCTCATCCAGCTGGTCCTGGGGCTGAGTTCACTAACCTGTTCTACTAACACACTGAAGCCTCAGTCCCCTCATCCAGCTGGTCCTGGGGCTGAGTTCACTAACCTGTTCTACTAACACACTGAAGCCTCAGTCCCCTCATCCAGCTGGTCCTGGGGCTGAGTTCACTAACCTGTTCTACTAACACACTGAAGCCTCAGTCCCCTCATCCAGCTGGTCCTGAGTTCACTAACCTGTTCTACTAATACACTGAGGCCGCAGTCCCCTCATCCAGCTGGTCCTGAGTTCACAAACCTGTTCTACTAACACACTGAAGCCTCAGTCCCCTCATCCAGCTGGTCCTGGTCCTGAGTTCACTAACCTGTTCTACTAACACACTGAAGCCTCAGTCCCCTCATCCAGCTGGTCCTGGGGCTGAGTTCACTAACCTGTTCTACTAACACACTGAAGCCTCAGTCCCCTCATCCAGCTGGTCCTGAGTTCACTAACCTGTTCTACTAATACACTGAGGCCGCAGTCCCCTCATCCAGCTGGTCCTGAGTTCACTAACCTGTTCTACTAACACACTGAAGCCTCAGTCCCCTCATCCAGCTGGTCCTGGGGCTGAGTTCACAAACCTGTTCTACTAACACACTGAAGCCTCAGTCCCCTCATCCAGCTGGTCCTGGTCCTGAGTTCACTAACCTGTTCTACTAACACACTGAAGCCTCAGTCCCCTCATCCAGCTGGTCCTGGGGCTGAGTTCACTAACCTGTTCTACTAACACACTGAAGCCTCAGTCCCCTCATCCAGCTGGTCCTGGGGCTGAGTTCACTAACCTGTTCTACTAACACACTGAAGCCTCAGTCCCCTCATCCAGCTGGTCCTGGGGCTGAGTTCACTAACCTGTTCTACTAACACACTGAAGCCTCAGTCCCCTCATCCAGCTGGTCCTGGGGCTGAGTTCACTAACCTGTTCTACTAACACACTGAAGCCTCAGGACCAGAACATCCAATCAATCAGAATAAACCAAATTACAACACAGTCAAAACAAAACTACATTGCTTTTTGGGAAACACAAGCACAGAGCAAAATGCAGTGCTATCTGGCCCTAAATCGACAGTACACCGTGGCTAAATATATGACTTTGGTTAGTAAGAAAATCCTTCACAAAGTGCAGGCTCAGTGAGCTCTTTTTATACTGCGGTGATTGGTCAGTTTTATGCGATATTATTATGATTATTTGACTGTTTTATAGGGAAATAGTGCAGTGTTTGGTGAAATTTGCAAGCCCTCGCAATAATATGCAGGGCATTTAGATTTTGCTAAAAATATCGCAGAATCCTGGAAAGACTGGTCAGTGATGAACCGCTGGAAAGACTGGTCAGTGATGAACCGCTGGAAAGACTGGTCAGTGATGAACCGCCTGGCATTGTGTCTGTTACCACGGAGACGGCTCCAGTCATGTTGTCAGCCATGCGTTGATGTTCCGCATTAGAGAGAGAGAGAGAGAGAGAGTTAGAGAGAGAGAGAGAGAGAGAGAGAGAGAGAGAGAGAGAGAGAGAGAGAGAGAGAGAGAGAGAGAGAAAGAGAGAGAGAGAGAGAGGGAGAGAGGGAGAGAGAGACAGAGAGACAGAGAGAGAGAGAGAGAGAGAGAGAGAGAGAGAGAGAGAGAGAGAGAGAGAGAGAGAGAGAGAGAGAGAGAGAGAGAGAGAGAGTTAGAGAGAGAGAGATAGAGAGAGAGAGAGAGAGAGAGAGAGAGAGAGAGAGAGAGAGAGAGAGAGAGAGAGAGAGAGTTAGAGATCAGACCTAAGAGAAAGAGTATGAAACTATATAAGATGATGAAAAGCCAAATATGTGTCCTGCCACAACCTGAGGGACAGCCAGTGAAAAGTGCAAAGTAATGTCTGGTCTACTACCAAGTCATGTGTCTTCTCAGTCGTGTTGACACTGGTCTACTACCAAGTCATGTGTCTTCTCAGTCGTGTTGACACTGGTCTACTACCAGGTCATGTGTCTTCTCAGTCTGGTTGACACTGGTCTACTACCAGGTCATGTGTCTTCTCAGTCGTGTTGACACTGGTCTACTACCAGGTCATGTGTCGTCTCAGTCGTGTTGACACTGGTCTACTACCAGGTCATGTGTCTTCTCAGTCGTGTTGACACTGGTCCACTACCAGGTCATGTGTCTTCTCAGTCGTGTTGACACTGGTCTACTACCAGGTCATGTGTCTTTCAGTCATGTTGACACTGGTCTACTACCAGGTCATGTCTCTTCTCAGTCATGTTGACACTGGTCTACTACCAGGTCATGTGTCTTCTCAGTCATGTTGACACTGGTCCACTACCAGGTCATGTGTCTTCTCAGTCATGTTGACACTGGTCTACTACCAGGTCATGTCTCTTTCAGAGAGACAGTCATGACACATGTTGGTCTACTACCAGGTCATGTGTCTTCAGTCATGTTGACACTGGTCTACTACCAGGTCATGTGTCTTCTCAGTCATGTTGACACTGGTCTACAACCAGGTCATGTGTCTTCTCAGTCATGTTGACACTGGTCCACTACCAGGTCATGTGTCTTCTCAGTCATGTTGACACTGGTCTACTACCAGGTCATGTGTCTTCTCAGTCATGTTGACACTGGTCTACTACCAGGTCATGTGTCTTCTCAGTCATGCTTGACACTGGTCTACTACCAGGTCATGTGTCTTCTCAGTCATGTTGACACTGGTCTACTACCAGGTCATGTGTCTTCTCAGTCATGTTGACACTGGTCTACTACCAGGTCATGTGTCTTCTCAGTCATGTTGACACTGGTCTACTACCAGGTCATGTGTCTTCTCAGTCATGTTGACACTGGTCTACTACCA
>NW_027038966.1:35000-43122 GCF_034236695.1 Oncorhynchus nerka
TGTTCCCTATATAGTGCCCTACCGTTGACCAAACCCATGTTCCCTATAGGCAGGTGCCTACTGTTGACCAAACCCATGTTCCCTATATAGTGCCCTACTGTTGACCAAAACCCATGTTCCCTATATAGTGCCCTACTGTTGACAAAAACCCATGTTCCCTATATAGTGCCCTACTGTTGACCAAACCCCATGTTCCTATATAGTGCCCTACTGTTGACCAAAACCCATGTTCCCTATAGTGCCCTACTGTTGACCAAACCCCCATGTTCCCTATAGTGCCCTACTGTTGACCAAACCCCATGTTCCCTATATAGTGCCCTACTGTTGAGTTCCCTATATAGTGCCTTACTGTTGACCAAAACCCATGTTCCTATAGTGCCCTACTGTTGACCAAACCCCATGTTCCCTATATAGTGCCCTACTGTTGAGTTCCCCATAGTGCCTTACTGTTGAGTTCCCTATATAGTGCCCTACTGTTGACCAAACCCATGTTCCCTATATAGTGCCCTACTGTTGGACCAAACCCATGTTCCTATATGGTGCCCCTACTGTTGACCAAACCCCATGTTCCTATATAGTGCCCTACTGTTGACCAAAACCCATGTTCCCTATATAGTGCCCTACTGTTGACCAAAACCCATGTTCCCTATATAGTGCCCTACTGTTGACCAAACCCCATGTTCCCTATATAGTGCCCTACTGTTGACCAAAACCCATGTTCCCTATATAGTGCCCTACTGTTGACCAAACCCCATGTTCCTATATAGTGCCCTACTGTTGACCAAACCCCATGTTCCTATATAGTGCCCTTACTGTTGAGTTCCTATATAGTGCCTTACTGTTGACCAAAACCCATGTTCCTATATAGTGCCCTACTGTTGACAAAACCCATGTTCCCTATATAGTGCCCTACTGTTGAGTTCCCTATATAGTGCCCTACTGTTGACCAAAACCCATGTTCCTATATAGTGCCTTACTGTTGACAAAACCCATGTTCCTATATAGTGCCCTACTGTTGACCAAAACCCATGTTCCTATATAGTGCCTTACTGTTGACAAACCCATGTTCCCTATATAGTGCCCTACTGTTGACCCAAAACCCATGTTCCCTATATAGTGCCCTACTGTTGACCAAACCCCATGTTCCTATATAGTGCCCTACTGTTGACCAAAACCATGTTCCCTATATAGTGCCCTACTGTTGACCAAACCCCATGTTCCCTATATAGTGCCTACTGTTGACCAAAACCCCATGTTCCCTATATATGGTGCCCTACTGTTGACCAAACCCATGTTCCTATATAGTGCCCTACTGTTGACCAAAACCCATGTTCCTATATAGTGCCCTATCATGGACTCAACCCATGTTCCTATATAGTGCCCTACTGTTGACCAAAACCATGTTCCCCTATATAGTGCCCTACTGTTGACCAAAACCCATGTTCCTATAGTGCCCTACTGTTGACAAAACCCATGTTCCCTTATATAGTGCCCTACTGTTGACCAAACCCATGTTCCCTATATAGTGCCCTACTGTTGACCAAAACCCCCATGTTCCCTATATAGTGCCCCCTGTTGAGTTCTCTATAGTGCCTTACTGTTGACCAAAACCTATGTTCCCTATATAGTGCCTTACTGTTTGACCAAACCCATGTTCCCTATATAGCTCCTACTGTTGACCAAAACCCATGTTCCCTATATAGTGCCCTACTGTTGACCAAACCCCATGTTCCCTATATAGTGCCCTACTGTTGACCAAACCCCATGTTCTATATAGTGCCCTACTGTTGAGTTCCCTATATAGTGCCTACTGTTGACCAAAACCCATGTTCCCTATATAGTGCCCTACTGTTGACCAAACCCCATGTTCCTATATAGTACCCCTACTGTTGATTCCCTATATAGTGCCTTACTGTTGAGTTCCCTATATATTACCTACTGTTGACCAAACCCATGTTCCCTATATAGTGCCCTACTGTTGACCAAAACCCATGTTCCTATATGTGCCCTACTGTTGACCAAACCCCATGTTCCCTATATAGTGCCCTACTGTTGACCAAACCCCATGTTCCTATATAGTGCTCCTACTGTTGACCAAAACCCATGTTCCCTATATAGTGCCTTACTGTTGACCAAAACCCATGTTCCCTATATAGTGCCCTACTGTTGACCAAAACCATGTTCTATATAGTGCCCTACTGTTGACCAAACCCCATGTTCCCCTATATAGTGCCCTACTGTTGACCAAAAACCCATGTTCCCTATATAGTGCCCTACTGTTGAGTTCCTAAACCCTATGTTCCCATATAGTGCCCTACTGTTGAGTTCCCTATATAGTGCCCTACTGTTGACCAAAACCCATGTTCCCTATATAGTGCCCTACTGTTGACCAAAACCCATGTTCCCTATATAGTGCCCTACTGTTGACCAAACCCATGTCTCTATATAGTGCCCTACTGTTGACCAAACCCCATGTTCCCTATATAGTGCCCTACTGTTGACCAAAACCCATGTTCCCTATATAGTGCCCTACTGTTGACCAAAACCCATGTTCCCTATATAGTGCCCTACTGTTGATGTTCCCACTGTTGACTAAAACCCATGTTCCCTATATAGTGCCCTACTGTTGACCAACCCCATGTTCCCTATATAGTGCCCTACTGTTGACCAAACCCCATGTTCCTATATAGTGCCCTACTGTTGAGTTCCCTATATAGTGCCTTACTGTTGACCAAAACCCATGTTCCCTATATAGTGCCCTACTGTTGACCAAACCCCATGTTCCCTATATAGTGCCCTACTGTTGAGTTCCCTATATAGTGCCTTACTGTTGAGTTCCCTATATAGTGCCCTACTGTTGACCAAACCCATGTTCCCTATATAGTGCCCTACTGTTGACCAAAACCCATGTTCCCTATATAGTGCCCTACTGTTGACCAAAAAACCCCATGTTCCTATATAGTGCCCTACTGTTGACCAAAACCCATGTCCCTATATAGTGCTCCTACTGTTGACCAAAAACCCATGTTCCCTATATAGTGCCCTACTGTTGACTAAACCCCATGTTCCCTATATAGTGCCCTACTGTTGACCAAACCCATGTTCCCCTATATAGTGCCCTACTGTTGACCAAACCCCATGTTCCCCTATATAGTGCCCTACTGTTGACCAAACCCCATGTTCCCTATAGTGCCTTCCTACTGTTGAGTTCCCTATATAGTGCCTTACTGTTGACTAAAAACCCATGTTCCCTATATAGTGCCCTACTGTTGACCAAACCCCATGTTCTATATAGTGCCCTACTGTTGAGTTCCCTATATAGTGCCTTACTGTTGATGTTCCCTATATAGTGCCCTCTACTGTTGACCAAACCCCATGTTCCCAATAGTGCCCTACTGTTGAGTTCCCTATATAGTGCCTTACTGTTGACCAAAACCCATGTTCCCATATAGTGCCCTACTGTTGACCAAACCCATGTTCCCTATATAGTGCCCTACTGTTGACCAAAACCCATGTTCCCTATATAGCCCTACTGTTGACCAAACCCATGTTCCCCTATATAGTGCCCTACTGCTGACCAAAACCCATGTTCCCTATATAGTGCCCTACTGTTGACCAAAACCCATATTCCCTATATAGTGCCCTACTGTTGACCAAACCCCATGTTCTATATAGTGCCCTACTGTTGACTAAAAACCATGTTCCCTATATAGTGCCCTACTGTTGACTAAACCCCATGTTCCCTATATAGTGCCCTACTGTTGACCAAACCCATGTTCCCTATAGTGCCCTATTGTTGAGTTCCCTATATAGTGCCTTACTGTTGACCAAAACCATGTTCCCTATATAGTGCCTACTGTTGACCAAACCCATGTTCCCTATATAGTGCCCTACTGTTGAGTTCCCATGTGCCTTGTTCCCTATATAGTGCCCTACTGTTGACCAAACCCATGTTCCCTATATAGTGCCCTACTGTTGACCAAAACCCATGTTCCCTATATAGTGCCCTACTGTTGACAAAACCCATGTTCCCTATATAGTGCCCTACTGTTGACCAAACCCATGTTCCCTATATAGTGCCCTACTGTTGACCAAAACCCATGTTCCCTATATAGTGCCCTACTGTTGACTAAAAACCCATGTTCCCTATATAGTGCCCTACTGTTGACCAAACCCCATGTTCCCTATATAGTGCCCTACTGTTGACCAAACCCCATGTTCCCTATATAGTGCCCTACTGTTGACCAAAACCCATGTTCCTATATAGTGCCTTACTGTTGACCAAAACCCATGTTCCCTATATAGTGCCCTACTGTTGACCAAACCCATGTTCCCTATATAGTGCCCTACTGTTGAGTTCCCTATATAGTGCCTTACCCTATATAGTGCCCTACTGTTGACCAAACCCCATGTTCCCTATATAGTGCCCTACTGTTGACAAACCCTTATGTTGAGTTCCCTATATAGTGCCCTACTGTTGACCAAAACCCATATGTTCCCTATATAGTGCCCTACTGTTGACCAACCCCATGTTCCTATATAGTGCCCTACTGTTGACCAAACCCATGTTTCCTATATAGTGCCCTACTGTTGACCAAAAACCCATGTTCCTATATAGTGCCCTACTGTTGACCAAAGCCCCATGTTCCTATATGGTGCCCTACTGTTGACCAAACCCATGTTCCCTATGGTGCTGCTGGTGACCGTCCCACATGTTCCTATATAGTGCCCTACTGTTGATTAAACCCATGTTTCCCTACTGTTGGTGCCTACTGTTGACCAAACCCATGTTCCTATAGTGCCCTACTGTTGACCAAACCCATGTTCCCTATATAGTGCCTACTGTTGACCAAACCCCCATGTTCCCTATATAGTGCCCTACTGTTGACCAAAACCCATGTTCCCTATATAGTGCCCTACTGTTGAGTTCCCTATATAGTGCCTTACTGTTGACCAAAACCCATGTTCCCTATATAGTGCCCTACTGTTGACCAAAACCCATGTTCCCTATATAGTGCCCTACTGTTGTTGACTGTTGACCAAAACCCATGTTCCCTATATAGTGCCTTACTGTTGACAAAACCCATGTTCCCTATATAGTGCCCTACTGTTGACCAAAACCCATGTGTTCCTATATAGTGCCTTACTGTTGACAAAACCCATGTTCCCTATATGGTACTTCTGTTGACCAAACCCATGTTCCCTATACTTACTGTTGATAATTATGTTTCCTATATAGTGCCCTACTGTTGACCAAACCCCATGTTCCTATATGATGCCCTCTGTGACCAAAACCCATGTTCCCTATATAACTACTGTTGACCAAACCCCATGTTCCCTATATAATTTTCTCATGTTCCTATGAGTGCCCTGCATGTTATAAGGCCATGTTCTATATAGTGCCCTACTGTTGATTAAAACCCATGTTCCTATATAGTGCCCTACTGTTGACCAAAACCCATGTTCCCTATGGTGCCCCTACCGTTGACCAAACCCATGTTCCTATATAGTGCCCTACTGTTGACCAAAACCCATGTTCCCTATATAGTGCCTACTGTTGACAAACCCATGTTCCCTTATATAGTGCCCTACTATTTGACAAAACCCATGTTCCTATAGTGCCCTACTGTTACCAAACCCCATGTTCCCTATATAGTGCCCTACTGTTGACCAAACCCCATGTTCCCTATATAGTGCCTACTGTTGGTTCCCTATATAGTGCCTTACTGTTGACAAAACCCATGTTCCCTATATAGTGCCCTTACTGTTGACCAAAACCCATGTTCCCTATATAGTGCCCTACTGTTGACAAAACCCATGTTCCCTATATAGTGCCTACTGTTGACCAAACCCCATGTTCCCTATATAGTGCCCTACTGTTGACCAAACCCCATGTTCCCTATATAGTGCCTGTCTGTTAAAAGCCATGTTCCTATACTAGTGCCTTACTGTTGACCAAAACCCTGTTCCCTATATAGTGCCTTCTGTGACCAAACCCCATGTTCCTATGAGTGCCCTACTGTTGCCCCGTGATTCCTAGTTCCCTATATAGTGCCTTGACCAAGGCCATGTTCCCTATATGGTGCCCTACTGTTATTAAAACCCATGTTCCCTGACCAAATCCATATATAGTGCCCTACTGTTGACCAAAACCCATGTTCCTATATAATTGCCCTACTGTTGACCAAACCCATGTTCCCTATATATGAGTGCTTCTATGACCAAAACCATGTTCCTATATAGTTGCCCTACTGTTGACCAAGCCCCACATGTTCCTATATGGTGCCCTATATTTGACCAAACCCCATGTTCCTATATGGTGCCCTCTGTTGGTTTCCCTAGTGCCTTACTGTTGACCAGTATGTTCCTATATGAATTTGCCTACTGTTGGCCAAACCCCATGTTCCCTATATAGTGCTTTACTGTTGAGTTCTATGAATTGCCTTACTGGTAGGTTCCTATAATTGCCCTACTGTTATTAAACCATGTTCCTATATAGTGACCTGCTGTTATTAAGAGCCATGTTCCTATATAGTGCCCTACTGTTGACCAAAGCCCATGTTCCTATATAGTGCCCTACTGTTATTAAGGCCATGTTCCTATGGTGTATACTGTTGATAAACCCATGTTCTATATAGTGCCCTACTGTTGACCAAACCCCATGTTCCCTATATAGTGCCCTACTGTTGACCAAAACCCATGTTCCCTATATAGTGCCCTACTGTTGACCAAACCCCATGTTCCCTATATAGTGCCCTACTGTTGACCAAACCCCATGTTCCCTATATAGTGCCCTACTGTTGAGTTCCCTATATAGTGCCTTACTGTTGACCAAAACCCATGTTCCCTATATAGTGCCCTACTGTTGACCAAAACCCATGTTCCCTATATAGTGCCCTACTGTTGACCAAAACCCATGTTCCCTATATAGTGCCCTACTGTTGACAAAACCCATGTTCCCTATATAGTGCCCTACTGTTGACCAAAACCCATGTTCCCTATATAGTGCCCTACTGTTGACAAAACCCATGTTCCCTATATAGTGCCCTACTGTTGACCAAACCCATGTTCCCTATAGTGCCCTACTGTTGACCAAACCCCATGTTCCCTATATAGTGCCCTACTGTTGACCAAAATCCATGTGTTTCCTATGGTGCCTTACTGTTAGTTCCATGCTGGTGCTGCCTGTTGATGAGGCCATGATTCCTATATGGTGCCCCTACTGTTGACCAAACCCATGTTCCTATGGTGCCCTGCTGTTGAGGTAGGCCCATGTTCCTATGGTGCCCACCTGTTGACCTGAGCCATGTTCCTATATGGTGCCTACTGTTGATAGGCCCATGTTTCCTAGTGCCCTACTGTTATTAAACCCATGTTCCCTATGGTTGTATGATTACATTAAGAACCATGTTCTCTATATGGTGCCCTACTGTTGATGACCCGTAATTCCTATGGTGCCCACTACTGTTGTTAAGCCCATGTTCCTATATAGTGCTTTACTGTTGTGTGACCATGTTCCTATGAATTGCCCTACTGTTACATTAAGGCCCATGTTCCCTATATGAGTGCTTCTGTTGAGTTCCTATATGATGCCCTACTGTTGACCAAAACCCATGTTCCCTATATGGTGCTTTACTGTTGACCGACCCCATGTTCCCTATATAGTCCCCCTACTGTTGACTAACTACATGTTCCCTATATGAGTGCCCTACTGTTGACTAAAACCCATGTTCCCTATATAGTGCCCTACTGTTGACCAAACCCATGTTCCTATATAGTTGCCTTACTGTTGACCAAGACCCATGTTCCCTATATAGTGCCCTACTGTTGATCAAACCCCATGTTCCCTATATAGTGCCCTACTGTTGACCAAACCCATGTTCCCTATATAGTGCCCTACTGTTGACCAAAACCCATGTTCCCTATATAGTGCCCTACTGTTGACCAAACCCATGTTCCCTATAGTGCCCTACTGTTGACCAAACCCCATGTTCCTATATAGTGCCCTACTGTTGAGTTCCCTATATAGTGCCTTACTGTTGACCAAAACCCATGTTCCCTATATAGTGCCCTACTGTTGACCAAAGCCCATGTTCCCTATATGGTGCCCTACTGTTGAGTT
>NW_027038967.1:0-43133 GCF_034236695.1 Oncorhynchus nerka
CCACAGTGGGAGCACTGGTGTCGTCTTGCTGGTTTGGACATCCCTGGCTCTGGTTCCTCTGAGTCTGGTCTTTCTCCTGCCAAAGATAGTGTTATTTTTAAATAGAGACTCAAATGAAACCACATGATAAAACAACCTTCCGAGGGTAAATCCTAAATCAGATCTCTCAATAACCTGAGGCCAGTTTTAACAATCTTAGTGTGATTTTAAAACAAATGTAGAGCTTCCTGGTAATTACTGCTATGTTTACATTACTTATTTTATTCATCCTGTTTTACAAGTCAGAACACAAAAACCTAGACAGTTCTAGGACACTGAAGACACAGACGTCGCTGGATTCCAATTGAACAGGTGGTTCTAAATATATAGCATTCATAGCTGTATGATACAGAATGTGACCTACACACTTCCTTAAACATAAAATAACTAAAGAAGTAATTTTGTGTGGAAGTCAAACTTGTTTTTACGTCGCAGATACAAAGCACATCAGTAACATCTCCCCGTTGTTGAAAGGGTTCGACACATTGCTGTTTAATTGGACCAATTTCTTATTTAGACATTCACAGATTTTCAACATTTTGATTATCGCTGAGGTCATATTTTGGGTAAAGTAAAAAATAAGGTGAAATATTTGGGTAAATGTTCCTAAAACTGATAGTAACTACAATAAACAAAAATATAAACGCAACATGTAAAGTGTTGGATGTTTCATGAGCTGAAAAAAAAGATTGCAGAATTTTTTACATCCCTGTTAGTCAACATTTATTCTTTGCCAAGATAATCCATCCACCTGACAGGTGTGGCATATCAAGAATCTGATTGAACAGCGTGATTGTTACACAGGTGCACCCTGTGCTGGGGGTAATAAAAGGCTACTCGAAAATGTGCAGTTTGGTTACACAACAATGCCACAGATCTCTGAGGGAGCGGGCAATTGGCATGCTGACTGCAGGAATGTCCACTGGAGCTGTTGTCAGGAATTGATGTACAGTACCAGTCAAAAGTTTGGACTCACCTACTCATTCAATGGTTTTTCTTTATTTTTACTATTTTCTACATAGTAAAATAATGGAGAAGACATCAAAATTATTAAAAAACACATGGAATCATGTAGTAACCACAAGTGTTAAAATAAAATATATATTTTATTCTTCAAAAGTTGCCACCCTTGCTTTCTCTCAACCAGCTTCACCTGGAATCCTTTTCCAACAGTCTTGTAGGAGTTCCCATATATGCTGAGAACTTGTAAGCTGCTTTTCCTTCACTCTGCGATCCAACTAATCCCAAACCATCTCGATTTGGGTGAGGTCGAGGCCAGGTCATCTGATGCAGCACTCCATCTTGGTCAAATAGCTCTTACACAGCCTGGAGGTGTGTTGGGTCATTGTCCTGTTGAAAAACAAATGACAGTGGACTAAGCCCAAACCAGATGGGATGGCATATCGCTGCAGAATGGTGTGGTAGTGATGCTGGTTAAGTGTGACTTGAATAAATAAATCACTGACATTGTCAATAGCAAAGCACCCGCACACCATCACATCTCCTCCTCCATGCTTCACGGTGGGAACCACACTTGCGGAGATAATCTGTTCATCTACTCCTCGTCTCACAAAGACATGACACTGGAACAAATACTCAAATTTGGACTCATCAGAGGACAGATATCCACCGGTCTAATGTCCATTGCTCATGTTTCTTCGCCCAAGCAAGTCTCTTCAAAATCAAATCAAATCAAATCAAACACATACACATGGTTAGCAGATGTTAATGCAAGTGTAGCGAAATGCTTGTGCTTCTAGTTCCGACAATGCAGTGATAACCAACAAGTAATCTAACTAACAATTCTAAAACTACTGTCTTATACACAGTGTAAGGGGATAAAGAATATGTACATAAGGATATATGAGTGAGTGATGGTACAGAGCAGCATACAGTAGATGGTATCGATTTAGTACAGTATATACATATGAGATGAGTATGTAGACAAAGTAAACAAAGTGGCATAGTTAAAGTGGCTAGTGATACATGTATTACATAAGGATGCAGTCGATGATGTAGAGTACAGTATATACGTATGCATATGAGATGAATAATGTAGGGTAAGTAACATTATATAAGGTAGCATTGTTTAAAGTGGCTAGTGATATATTTACATCATTTCCCATCAATTCCCATTATTAAAGTGGCTGGAGTTGGGTCAGTGTCAATGACAGTGTGTTGGCAGCAGCCACTCAATGGTGGCTGTTTAACAGTCTGATAGCCTTGAGATAGAAGCTGCTTTTTCAGTCTCTCAGTCCCAGCTTTGATGCACCTGTACTGACGCCTTCTGGATGATAGCGGGTGAACAGGCAGTGGTTGGGTGGTTGATGTCCTTGATGATCTTTATGGCCTTCCTGTAACATCGGGTGGTGTAGGTGTCCTGGAGGCAGGTAGTTTGCCCCGGTGATGCGTTGTGCAGACCTCACTACCCTCTGGAGAGCCTTACGGTTGAGGGCGGAGCAGTTGCCGTACCAGGCGGTGATACAGCCCGCCAGGATGCTCTCGATTGTGCATCTGTAGAAGTTTTGTGAGTGCTTTTGGTGACAAGCCAATTTCTTCAGCCTCCTGAGGTTGAAGAGGCACTGCTGCGCTCTTCTTCACGACGCTGTCAGTGTGAGGACCAATTCAGTTTGTCTGTGATGTGTATGCCGAGGAACTTAAAACTTGCTACCCTCTCCACTACTGTTCCATCGATGTGGATAGGGGGTGTTCCTCTGCTGTTTCCTGAAGTCCACAATCATCTCCTTAGTTTTGTTGACGTTGAGTGTGAGGTTATTTTCCTGACACCACACTCCGAGGGCCCTCACCTCCTCCTGTAGGCTGTCTCGTCGTTGTTGGTAATCAAGCCTACCACTGTTGTGTCGTCCGCAAAACTTGATGATTGAGTTGGAGGCGTGCGTGGCCACGCAGTCGGGGTGAACAGGGAGTACAGGAGAGGGCTCAGAACGCACCTGTGGGGCCCCGTGTTGAGGATCAGCGGGGAGGAGATGTTGTTGCTCACCCTCACCACCTGGGGGCGGCCCGTCAGGAAGTCCAGTACCCAGTTGCACAGGGCGGGTCGAGACCCAGGGTCTCGAGCTTGATGACGAGCTTTGGAGGATACTATGGTGTTGAATGCCGAGCTGTAGTCGATGAACAGCATTCTCACATAGGTATTCCTCTTGTCCAGATGGGTTAGGGCAGTGTGCAGTGTGGTTGAGATTGCATCGTCTGTGGACCTATTTGGGCGGTAAGCAAATTGGAGTGGGTCTAGGGTGTCAGGTAGGGTGGAGGTGATATGGTCCTTGACTAGTCTCTCAAAGCACTTCATGATGACGAAGTGAGTGCTACGGGGCGGTAGTCGTTTAGCTCAGTTACCTTAGCTTTCTTGGGAACAGGAACAATGGTGGCCCCTCTTGAAGCATGTGGGAACAGCAGACTGGTATAGGGATTGATTGAATATGTCCGTGAACACACCGGCCAGCTGGTTCTGTGATGCTCTGAGGGCGGCTGGGGATGCTGTCTGGGCCTGCAGCCTTGCGAGGGTTAACACGTTTAATGTCTTACTCACCTCGGCTGCAGTGAAGGAGAGACCCATGTTTTCGTTGCAGGCCGTGTCAGTGGCACTGTATTGTCCTCAAAGCTTATTGGTGTCCTTTAGTAGTGGTTTTTGCAGCAATTCGACCATGAAGGCCTGATTCACTTAGTCTCCTCTGAACCGATGATGTTGAGATGCGTCTGTTGCTTGAACTTTGTGAAGCATTTATTTGGGCTGCAATTTCTAAGGCTGGTAACTCTAATGAACTTATGCATCAGAAGTAACCTGGGTCTTCCATTCTTGTGGTGGTCCTTAAAGTAATGATGGACTGTTGCTTCTCTTTGCTTATTTGAGCTGTTCTTGACATAATATGGGCTTTGTCTTTTACCTAATAGGGCTATCTTCTGTATACCCCTACCTTGTCACAACACAACTGATTGGCTGAAACACATTAAAACCTGTTATGGCACATTAACCTTGAAACTTGGGGCACTATTTTCATTTTGGAAAATAACGTTCAAACGGGTTATTTCTCAGGACCAGGTGCTAGAATATGCATATAATTGACAGCTTAGGATAGAAAACACAAAAGTTTCCAACACTGTAAAAATATTGTCTGTGAATAAAAACACATTAAAACTCAGCGGAACGTTGACAACATCCTGTGAAATTGCAGAGTGCAAATTTTTTATTTATTTATTAGAAATAATTAACTTTCATACATTCACAAGGGCAAAGCTTAACTTCTTGTTAATCTAGCCACCGTGTCTGATTTCAAAAAGGCTTTTACGGCAAAAGCAAACTATGCGATTATCTGATGACAGCACCCCATCAAACAAACACATGACAATCATATTTCAACCCAACCAGGCGCGACACAAACCTCAGAAATAATTATATAATTCGTGCCTTACCTTTGAAGAGCTTCTTCTTTTGGCACTCCAATATGTCCCATAAACATCACAAATGGTCCTTTTGTTCGATTAATTCCGTCGTTATATCTCCAAAATGTCCATTTATTTGGCGCGTTTGATTTAAAAAAAACACTGGTTCCATCTCGCCCAGCATGACTACAAAATATCTAATACGATACCTGTAAATGCTGTCCAAACATTTGAAACAACTTTCCTAATCCAACTTTAGGTATTTTAAAACGTAAATAATCGAGAAAATTTAAGATGGGATAAACTGTGTTCAATACCGGATAAAAACAACGTGAAGCTCGTGACCTGGAGCGCGCATCAAAACATTAGAGAGCACTAGGCTGGACCCTGGTTCTGAATAGCCGAACTTCTTCATTTCTCTAAAGAAAAACATCAACCAATTTCTAAAGACTGTTGACATCTAGTGGAAGCAATAGGAACTGCAACCAAGTGCAACAGAAAAGTGCCACACAAAACCATTTGAAAACAGAGTCACCTCAACAACAAAAAGTCCTCCTGGATGGTTTGTCCTCGGGGTTTCACCTGCCAAATAAGTTATGATATACGCACAGACATTATTTTAACAGTTTTAGAAACTTTAGAGTGTTTTCTATCCAAACCTACCAATTATATGCATATCCTAGCTTCTGGGCAGGTAGCAGGTAGTTTATTTTGGGAACGCTTTTCATCCGGACGTGAAAATACTGCCCCTATCCCAAACAGGTTATAAGGAAAGAAATTCCACAACTTAACTTCTAAAAAGGCACACATGTTAATTGAAATTAATTCCCTGTGATTACCTCATGATGCTACAGTCCTCCTTTAAGACTCCATAATGTTTCATCATGAGATTCAGTCCTCCTTTAAGATTAATGCTAGATGCTACAGTCCTCCTTTAAGTCTCCATAATGTTTAGAATGTGTCTGGAAGCATTACTCTATCTATTCTATTCTCATCCTTTCGGTTTTAATAATATTTTAATAAAATAATAATGTTATAATAGGTAATAACTAACTTTAATAACTAGGGTTAATACCTGCCTGGCGCACCAACAAAATCTTCATATTTACCCCCCTCTAACAATACCGCTACAGAATTAGCGTAGTAGGCCATGTAACTTAAGGTGATCAGAAATATTTAGGACTAACATTCCTTGCCACCCATTCTCAAACTAACTGCAGCTCTATGTTAAATGTTGCAGTCATTTCAGTCGCTGTAGTAGCTGACGTGTACAGTGTTGAGTCATCCGCATACATAGACACACTGGCTTTACTTAAATGTCACTGGCATGTTGTTGGTAAAGATTGAAAAAAATAAGGTGCCAAACAGCTGCCCTGGGGAATTCCTGATTCAAACTTGATTTTGTTGTACAGGCTTCCATTAAAGAACACTGTGTTCTGTTAGACAGGTGTTGGGGAATAATCAGAATTGGTTGGTAACATAGGTAAGATGTTTTATATTCATCATATGTTTGTAAGTTACTTCTCATCAGAATGTTTATTTTTGTATAATACTGTGGCGGGGTTGCAGTATCTGTTCTATGTCAAGACTATGTTGTTTGGGCCGGAGAGAGGGGAGAGGTCAAGCGTGTATCTCTTGGCTCCACAATGTCTGTGTGCCAGTCAGTGTGTCTCTGTGATCTTGTCAAGATAGGATGGATTTGATATATGCCTGGAGGATTGGTTTATGGTTCTGAGTTTGAGAAAAGAACATGTTTTAGGAGACAAAGCTGAACGATGAATTATGCCGATAATGCTGTGTTATCCTATGCTGTCTCACTAGGGAACACACTTTCTAGTGGGCTTAAATTGAAGATAATGCGAATAGAACTGGCAATATCGGCCGCTATTATCCTCAATCATTTTCCATCCACCTCTCACCCCCCCTCCCCCTGAAAAGATTTAGATGCACTACTGTTCAACTGGAGGTCATAAGGTGAATGCACCAATTTGTAAGTCGCTCTGGATAAGAGCGTCTGCTAAATGACTTAAATGTAAATGTAAATGTTGTCAGACACCATGCCATTGATTTTTTTACCCAAAATTTCATTGAAGATGTTCCAAAGCTTTTTACAATCATTCTTCATGTTATTTATCTTTGTTTCATAGTGTAGTTTCTTCTTTTTATTCAGTTTAGTCACATGATTTCTCAATTTGCAATAGGTTTGCCAATCAGTTATTCAGCCAGACCTATATGCCATCTCTTTTGCCTCCCTCTTCATCATACCATTTTTAAATTCCTCATCAATCCACGTGGATTTAACAGTTTTTACAGTCATTTTCTTAATGGGTGCATGCTTATTAGTAACTGGGATAAGCAGTTTCAAACGTGTCAAGGGCAGCGTCTGGTTGCTCATCATTACACACCACAGACCAACAAATATTATTTACATCAATAACATAGGAATCACTACAAAAAAATGTATGACCTCTTATACACAATATTAGTCCCAGCCTTTGGAACAGTGGTTTTCCTAGACATGGCTACTATATTGTGATCACTACATCTGATGGATCTGGATGCTGCTTTAAAACCCATTTCTGCAGCATTAGTAAAGATATGATCAAACCATGTTGATGATTTCATTCCTCTACTGTTTGTAACTACCCTGGTAGGTTGATTGATAACCCGAACAAGGTTGCCGGCACTGGTTACAGTTTGAAGCTTTTGCTTGAGTAGGCAGCCTGATCACAGTTTTCCTCCAGTATTAGTTAATTAATTACCAAAGTCTTGAGTTTAGTTTGCCTGTTCTACAGTCTTGTAAAGATAGGGGCGTTGACTGGGACAGGCAATGTAACATCCATGTTTTAAGGAAAAGTTTTTGTAAAACAAGCATCTTACATCGGATCATTGAAACTTTCTCTCCAAAGCTAACTTTTCAGGTTTTCAAGGTTTTTTATATGGTCAATTGGTTTCTCTCTTTTCATTGGCAGAATCCTTTTTCAGTGTTATGATATTCATAACATCCATATACACCAGTCTATCTTCCTGTCAACTAACAGAACTCTGCTGGTTGTCCTGGTAACAGATTCCAGTGGGCAGATCTATTTGTTCAAACTAAATTACAGCACTTACTTTGATGTGTCAAATCTGATCCTTTCTTCTCTTCTCCTCCTCTCACAGTTCCACTCAGCCCCGTTGTTTTCCTGCAGTCCACCAGCAGCACAGACAACCTCTTCATACCCAGCAGTAAGGTGCTACCGGGAGAGGCACGACACAGGGACTCCGGGAGGGAGGAAGGGCTAGCGTTGTCCTGGTAACCATAAAGAGGGGACACAGACACATATCATTATGGATGCTGATGTCACTGTTGTCATAAAGTGCCTTACAGAAACCCAGCCCAGACCCGATAGAGAAAGCTGTATGCTGACCAGACCAAGCTGTACCATCTGGTGTTCTGATCTGGAGAGACTCTTCTCTGTCTCGTCAGCATCAGGATGTTGTTGAGGCTCCCCAGAGGATCCACGATAGTCATGTCTCTCTCCTGTTTGAATGAGAACATCAAACAGATGGTGAACTTATTACCATCATCAATTATTACTGTCTATTACAGTCATAGGGTCTTATCAGAGGCATTAATATCTCTAAATTAATTGGGTGCCTTTTGTGTCCCTTTGATATTTTAAGTATAAATTATGCTCCATTATTACATTTTGAAAGCCTGTTATATATAATTAAATCTCATTTAAAAGTCCCAAGAATATATGTAGCAATGGCAGATTGACCCTTTAACAATTTATATAGTACTGAACATCATATTGAAGTGAAGAACTTCAGTAGAATGCCCCTTAAAAACCACACATTAGTTCAACAACTGCATAGTTTGTGTCCCTGTTTAAGACAGTACTCACTGGTGTTAATCTGATATTCTGTCTCCTCCTCTTTCACTCCCAAAACGTCTTCCTCCTTCACCTTTACTGAGATAGAACCTTTTAGAGAGGAAGAGGATGCTTTCTCTTCTTTCCCTATAACAGCCTCCTCTTCCTCCTTTTTCATTCTGAAAGGTTCTTTCTCTCCTTTCACTGTAATATCCTCCTCCTCTTCGTCTTTCACGACAATGTCCAGCGGCAGAGCTTCTTTCTCAGGACAGCAGACATCCTCTTCTTTAGCAGGGGATGAGTAGTTTAGTGAGCTCATGGTCAGGGATGTTAGCTAGCTAGTTAGCATTAGCGAATAGCCTCGTGCTAGGCTCAGTATCAATCTTTAACACATTTGCAACTTGAACAAGCAAATTAGGTTCAAGTTAACGTCAACTGAAATATGTTTTATACACTGCGATTAGCTAATGTACATTAACATGGCCTAAAACGTCATACTTTCAGTTTTACCTTGTCCAGCAAGCTACCGACGTGGTTGAAATAGTACCCGTGTTGTTGTTCCAGAAGAAGCATCCCGTCCAGTCCATTACACGTCACACAAGAAGCATCACCTGAAAGAGGCTCGTCGCCATCTGCTGACTGGAGTGGGTAACGCAGTTTGGAAACAATAGTTACTACACCTTTTGTATTGGAAAGAACGTCATAATTATTTAACAATAAGCTGATATATTTTCTCTTACGTCTTACAACTACTACTGTCCTGTACACAGACGTAAAGCGTAATATGAATATGTAGATGATGCATACATACTTCTATGAATAGATAGTGTGTTTATACACATTTTCTCTGTTCATTTTTCACAATCGTTTTTGTCTAGATGTGACCATACTCTTCCCTTAAAGCCATGCTCTATAAGATACAAATCACCCTGTAAACAACAGAGCAAATGCATCACATGGAAATAGCACTTGAATATCTGTCCTGCTATACACTGAGTATACAAAACATTAAGAACACCTGCTCCTTCCATGACATAGACTGACCAGGTGAATCCAGGTGAAAGCTATGATCCCTTACTGATGTCACTAGTTAAATCCACTTCAATCCGTGTAGATGAAGGGAGGAGGCCGGTTAAAGAAGGATTGTTAAGCCTTGAGACAAATGAGACATGGATTGTGTCTGAGTACCATTCAGAGGGTGAATTGGGAAGACTAAATATTTAAGTGCCTTTGAACGGGGTATGGTAGTAGGTTCCAGGCGCACCGATTTGTGATTTGTTTTTCAAACTCAACAGTTTCCCATGTGTACCAAGAATGGTCCACCACCGTAACAGTGGAGGTCAGTGCTGTTTAAGATGAGGGAGGACCATTTTGTTTTTCATGGGCATGTCCTTATTTCTACTACAGCATGTTGGATGACTGTCATTCATATTCCATTCACCCTGTTCAACGTAACAGCGATAGGTCTAGGATACTACATTATACTCACATTTTCCCTATACCCATCATGAGGTAGCTACAACCTAGTCTATGAATGAAAGTTTACAATGTAGGTGCACACAGGTTGAGAGAAAATTTTAAGGTGACAGACAGTGACACATTCAATATCACTCTCACCTACTGATCTAGAATGTAATCATTAGTCCAGCAGTTGCAAACGAGAGTTGTTTAAAAACAAATTCAGGTATGTTTATCCCGTTTTGTTCCAGGGAAGAAATGTTTTTCAACAGAATCGTCGGAATGAATACACCCCTGATCATGTGTAAACACAGTTCACTTTCATTACAGCCACGTTGTATTCCTTCTCTCCTCCTCTCACCTTTTCCCTTCGCTTCTGGACTTCAATGCACAACACATCAGCTGTATGTGACCAGGTGAAAAAAACGTTTCCAAAACCTCGTAGGTTTGTATTGAAGTCAAATTACTCAGAGGAGAAACGGAAACTCGCTGTTCAGGCTACAACATGGTGCTACCCTACAGAATGCTGCTGTGGCTACTGTAGACCTTCATGTTTTCATCAATTATTTGGTTTGACGTGATTATTTTTAATATAGTTTATAGCCTCCCCTTCCTCCTCTGAGGAGCCTCCCCTTCCTCCTCTCAGGAGCCTCCCCCTCCTCCTCTCAGGAGCTTCCCCTTCCTCCTCTGAGGAGCCTCCCCTTTCTCCTCTGAGGAGCATCCCTTCCTCCTCTCAGGAGCCTCCCCTTCCTCCTCTGAGGAGCCTCCACTGCACCCAAAGGAAGCATTGAGTCAACATGGGCCAGCATCCCTGTGGAAAGCTTTCGACACCTTGTCGAGTCCATGCCCCGATGAATTGAGGCTATTCTGAGGGAGAAAGGGGAGGGTCCAACTCCATATTAGGAAGGTGTTCGAAATGTTTGGTATAATCAGTGGATATATCTGCCATTTAGCAGACACTTTTATCCAAAGGGATTTGCAGTCATGTGTACAAACACTTTACATATGGGTGGTCCCAGGAATCAAACCCACTACCCTGGTTTAACAAGCACTATACTCCACCAACTGAGCTACAGGACCACAAGGAATGATCAAGGAATGACGCAGATATACACACACAGCCTGAGTTTCAGAAATATAATTGAATCAAAGACCGTAACATTGAAACTGACATACTTCATATTTAGTTACAATCAAATATTATTTGTCACATGCGCTGAATACAACAGGTGTAGATCTTAACGTGAAATGCTTACTGACAAGCCCTTAACCAACAATGTAGATAAGAAAAATAAGGGTTAAGAAAATATTCCCAAAATAAAACGTTTAAAAAAGTAACATAAAAAAACAATAACGAGACAAAATACAGGGGGTACTAGTACAGAGTTAATGTGGAGGCTATATACAGGGGGTACCAGTACAGAGTTAATGTGGAGGCTATATACACAGGGGTACCAGTACATAGTCAATGTGGAGGCTATATACAGGGGGTACCAGTACATAGTCAATGTGGAGGCTATATACAGGGGGTACCGGTACAGAGTCAATGTGGAACCTATATACAGGGGTACCAGTACAGAGTCAATGTGGAGGCTATATACAGGGGTACCAGTACAGAGTCAATGTGGAGGCTATATACAGGGGGTTACCAGTACAGAGTCAATGTGGAGACTATATACAGGAGATACCAGTACAGAGTCAATGTGGAGGTTATATACAGGGGGTACCAGTACAGAGTCAATGTGGAGGCTATATACAGGGGGTACCAGTACAGAGTCAATGTGGAGGCTATATACAGGGGTACCAGTACAGAGTCAATGTGGAGGCTATATACAGGGGGTACTAGTACAGAGTCAATGTGGAGAATATATACAGGGGGTACCAGTACAGAGTCAATGTGGAGGCTATATACATGGGGTACCAGTACAGAGTCAATGTACTGAGAGATCATAGCAGGTGTTGAAATAAAATACATACAGTTTATATACAGTTTGATTTAATGAGTTAATGACCAAAAGCACAATTCTATTTTTGTAAACATTGAGACAAGTGTAAGAGCATATGCATGTACTTTCTCATGAACTTTAAGTAGCCTTTATTTGATGTGATATAATTCTTTCAGACAGGATTTGTCACGGATCTGGGGAAGTGGACCAAAGCATTTTCAGCATTGATCACAAAGAACACAGTGGGCCATCTTAAATGGAAAGTTTGGAACCACACTAAGTTGACTGCCTTTAAAAGTTTGGAATATTCCAGAAAAATTATTCATGGCTTAAAAAGCTTCTGATAGACTTCAAGTTTTGAATGACAAATTTGAGTAAATTTGGAAAATATTGGAACCTGTGGATGTTTTCAACCCTGGTTTTACTACAAACTCAGTACCTCTTTGTTGACATCATGTGCATAAAATCAAAAGAAGTTACATTGAGAGATTATTCACATAAAAAGATTAAACAAGGACCTCCACAAGTCTATTTCACCTTTGGAAAATTACCAAATGTCAATGAAGATGACCATGTTCATCTTTACATACAATAGTATGCAAGCTATAAACACCATGGGACCAACAGAGTCTATGCTGATTCTCTGAGGAAGGAGACTTGTTCTGTCTCAATAGAGATTAACATACAGTGCAAAAAGTCAGAGTCAATCTTATTTTCACCAGGGGTTATTTACAAAATAAACTTTTCATTCAAAATCTACAACACCAGAGTTTCTACAGATTTTTCCCCAATTTGTCTGTCACAGTTGAACCTGTACCTATGATGATGCTGAATTACAGGCCTGGAACCTTTTTTAAGTGGGAGAGCCACTTGCACAACAATGGTGGCTGACTGAAATCTTTTACTTTTTTGAGGCTATGTACATTGGTGGAAAGTGCAAATCAATCCCAGAACAACAGGGGCAAATGTGATATTTCAGTGAAGATGTTGGAGGAAACAGGTTGCAAAAAATATCTTTTCCACAGTATCAGTCCTATATCAGACATAAGGTAACAGCCTACATCAGTCCTGGAGTCTCTTGTGGCTACTTCAGAAGGGCCTTGGTCTTTCTGAGAAAATGTGGATGTATTCTTGATTTTGAATCCCAGTTGCTTCACCCTGGAGCCTTGTCAACCATCATTTAGTCAAAATGTGTCTCTTCACTGTCTGTATGCATAAGCTTCAATTTGTTCTTTCTGACATTCCTAAGAATAAAGGTTCAATAATAAACAAATAAAATAAAATAAAGTACAGAAGATTTACTTGAAAATCTTTGCTCAAGAGCACCAGACTGGACCTCAGACTGGGGCAAATTTTACAGGGTTCCTACAACAGAACAAATACCAGTACAGAGTCTAAGCACACAGACAAGACAACCAGAAGTGTCAAGCATTTGGAGGGACAAGTCTCTGAATGTCCTTGTGTGGCCCAGCTAAGTTCAGAGCCTGGACTTGAACCTGATGGAGACATCTCTGGAGAGACCTGAAAATAGCTGTGTGAGCTATATACAGGGGTAAACTGACAGAGGTTGAGAGGATCTGCAGAGAAGAATGGGAGCTAAAATAGACCAAAATACAGGTGTGCCAAGCTTGTAGCGTCATACCCAGTGAGAATACATGAGGCTGGGTAATACAGCTGGAAAAGTGCTTCAACAAAAGCACTGAGTTAAAGGGTCTGAATAAAATGTAAATGTTATTTTTCAGTTTTAATTATAAAATCATTTGCAAACATTTCTAAAACCCTGTCTTTGCTTTGTCATTATGTCCAGGTGTTCACTGTGTGATTCATGAAAAACATCCCAATTTGTCATTTTAGATTAATTGACAGAACATAACAAAATGTGGAACAAGTCAAGAGGTCTGAATACCTTAAAGCTGCATTGATTGTATGTAGACCAAATATCAGGAACAGGCTGGATGTGTCTGATGGCTTCATTTAAAGGGTGGCATCTCACTCCCCATTCAGCATTCAGGAAGTCAACTGAAAATGCCAATTTCCTTCTATGGTTTTCAATTATGAAGTCAGGTGGAATTGGAATTTGAGTCCTGAATTTCACTGGTCTGATCTCATTGAACTCCAACCCTGGTTTTTACAAAAGCTGTCATCTTCATCATTTAGTCAATCCCTGGATGTAATAATGCATAACGCTACAGATAGTGCTTGTTCTCATTCAGAGAACATTTTTTGTTTGACAATCATTTGTAGTAATGAAATTTTTTTACCCACCTGAAATATAGAAATGGACCATGAGGAATGTACCTGGTTGATTCTCTGCTCAACAACACTGACTCACCATCAATCTGGTTGATTCTCTGGTCACTGTCAACAACACTGATATCCTATGATCAATCAGGTTGATTCTCTGCTCAGGGTGGTGAACACTGATTCAGTGCATCAATCTGCTTGATGCTCTCTGCTAGAGGTGACTATTTGAGTCTGATGAATGGAATCTGGTTGATTCTGATGCTCATGTTATGGGTATGCTTGTCACTGACTGTGGGAGTTTATCAATCAAAAATGAAAGGTTGCAAAGTGTAGACTTTGTATAGGACAATGTACAGCCTTTGATTATTATCAGCCAACTCAGTGACAATAGAAGGATAAATCACCGTCACTGGAGTCTCTTGTGTCTATCTTCACACAGCCTATTCAGTCATCCTGGAGCTCTTATTGCAGGACTTTCATGTCCTACATCAACTCCATAACCAACCCTGGAACATTCTTCATTGTCTGATTGATTAGCACCACCACCCATCAGCCCATTCTCTTCTTGATGTTAAAGCTGCATTCTATTGTTGCTATAGGAGTTTATGATTAATAATCCTATTTTTGAGACACACTAAGATGTCACCATACTATTCATTTAAAGCCCCTCTGTCAGATATAAATCATCAGAGTGGGAAACCAACATGGAAATGGAAACAATGTATTATGACAAATGTATCACTATCAGATTGTCAGGGTGTATTATGACATCATATAGAACTACTCAGACATTCCAAATCAGGCTTCATCCACATCATGAAGGTGGATATTGATCCAACCATTTCGAGAAAAAGTAATGACCAGGCTGACGGAAACAGGATATGCCTGAACATTTTTATAAATGGCTGACAGACGATTTGTTAGTTCGTTTGACAATTTGTTTGTTATATTTTTGTGTCAGTAAAAATGTCTAAGTGATAACAAGATAAACAATGTAGGGAAATGGCTGTGGAAACTCCTTGAGCAAATGATAACAATCACATCTTAGTTAACTTGGAGTCACGTGATGATATATTGTGTGGTCCTCCCACTATGACTTGGGAAACCATGTAGTTTATTAGGCTACAGATGAAATAAGTTATGAACTTCACAGGGTGGTGAAAGTGCACGTGATGAGCTTGATGCTCCTTTCCAATACATTTTGAGGGTCTTATTCTGGTGACATGATGATTGATGCTTGGCTGCCATTTGACAAATAAAATAATATCAATTTCATCATAATCCATAATAATCTTATCATGTAGGTAGCCTACCAACACTGTATACACCACAAAGCTGCTGGTGTAAGTGCACGGGACAAAAATACAGGAATGTGTTTGCTATATTAATGCAACAGTTTTGTTAAACCATCAGTAGAGTCTATACAGGTATGGAAACCATATGTAATGTTAACAGCAATATGTATGTCTATACAGGTATGTATATATGCCTTTAATATGTATAATGTATGTCAGAAACATTTCTGGTGGGAAAATGTATATATTGTTTTATGCAGATTTTTGAATATTCACATGAAAATCTGTCTCAAATTACATGGAAACTTAGCTACTAAGGTGGATATCGATCCAACACCTGCTGCTTATTCAAACCAGCCCACTGGGCACAGACGTCAGTTCAACATCTAGTTTCTATTTACATTTCTTTGAGTCCTCAACTAAAGTGAATTCAACACGAAATCAACACAAAATGTGACCTGTCATTGGATTTAGGTTGCAAGTTGGGTGAAACACAAAATGTTACCAGTCATTGGATTTAGGTTGCAAGTTGGGTGAAACACAAAATGTTACCAGTCATTGGATTTAGGTTGCAAGTTGGGTGAAACAAAAAATGTTACCAGTCATTGGATTTAGGTTGCAAGTTGGGTGAAATACAAAATGTTACCTGTGGAAACAATGTTTATTCAATCAGTGGGAGGCTTGTAAATTCCCCCAGGAAAGTGGAACGAGGAACTCTTCTTTGAGACAATGATAAACAGCAATCCTTGGGAGAGTTGTGGTGGATATTATAAAATAAGGATCTGCTGGAGTCCAAGTCAAACCAAGATTCTTTATTTCTGAGCTCAGAGAGAATAACAGAGTTACACAGCGCAGTGTAGACAGTCTGAATTCCTGAAGCATTGAGTGATTAGCAAATATCTTTATAGTTTCCTGTTCCTGGGCGGGACTTTATTCATACAAGGACACAGGTGCAAATTGGTTTGCAACACAGGATGATACTCCCAAGAACAGGAGCTTATAATAGGACAGTTTCACAAGGTTAGTCACATACTCAGTTATGTGGACACACAAACAATTAACATTTTCCATTACAGAGTCTGAACATTTTCATTTCATTAAATCATCAGTGGGCTACAATGCAAATGTCAACAATGGAACTAATGCATCACATCCAAATATCACTTGATTATCTGTAGTGCTGGAGGAATGACACACCCAGATAAACACACACAAAGAGTTTAAAAAAGGACAGTTTAAAAGAAGGAACCTGATCTTCTTTATATTCAAAATGACAGACTCCATATTCAATTCATGTTTTCTAATAAAAACAAACAAATATATGTTTGAGTATACCCTGTACCATTTAATTACATATGGTAAAGACAGGTAAACACATTGTCAGTCAACAATATAAGACAACGGGAGCACTGTGTATGTTCTCTGATGAATTTTAAGTCAATGTGATGTATATAAATATACACGCTAAGAGAAGTAATTTCTCTGTCCTGTGTGCATTCTCTAATGACGTTTAAATGACTGTTATGAGTCACAGTCTGAGCTTTTCTTCTTTTCTCCTTCTCCTCTGTGTGCAGTCTAATGTGTTCTTTCAGGCTTCCTAAATGGGCAAAAGCTTTGCACCCTGGGAGGAGTGGTAAGAGTTCTCTCCTGTGTGTATTCTCTCATGTTGTTTCAGGTTTCCTATCCGGTTGAAAGACTTTCCACACTAGGAGCAGTGGTAAGAATTTTCTCCTGTGTGTATTCTCTCATGTTGTTTCAGCATCCCCGAATGGTTGAAACACTTTCCACACTGGGAGCAGTGGTAAGGCTTCTCTCCTGTGTGTATTCTCTCATGTTGTTTCAAGTTTCCTCTCCGGTTGAAACACTTTCCACATTGGGAGCAGTGGTAAGGCTTCTCTCCTGTGTGTATTCTCTCATGTTGTTTCAGCTCCCCCGACTGCTTGAAACACTTTCCACATTGGGAGCAGTGGTAAGGCTTCTCTCCTGTGTGTATTTTCTCATGTTGTTTCAGGTCCCCTGAACGGACGAAACACTTTCCACATTGGGAGCAGTGGTAAGGCTTCTCTCCTGTGTGTATTCTCTCATGTTGTTTCAGCTCCCCCGACCGCTTGAAACACTTTCCACATTGGGAGCAGTGGTAAGGCTTCTCTCCTGTGTGTATTTTCTCATGTTGTTTCAGGTCCCCTGAACGGACGAAACACTTTCCACATTGGGAGCAGTGGTAAGGCTTCTTTCCTGTGTGTATTCTATCGTGTAGTTTCAGCTCCCCCGAACGGGCGAAACACTTTCCACATTGGGAGCAGTGGTACGGCTTCTCTCCTGTGTGTATTCTCTCGTGTTCTTTCAGCTTCCCCGACCGGGTGAAGCACTTTCCACATTGGGAGCAGTGGTACGGCTTCTCTCCGGTGTGTATTCTCTCATGTTCTTTCAGCTTCCCCAACCGGGTGAAACACTTTCCACACTGGGAGCAGCGGTAAGGCTTCTCTCCCGTGTGTATTCTCTCGTGTAGTTTCAGCTCCCCCGAACGGGCGAAACACTTTCCACATTGGGAGCAGTGGTACGGCTTCTCTCCTGTGTGTCTTCTCTCATGTTGTTTCAGGTCCCCGGAACGGACAAAACACTTTCCACATTGGGAGCAGTGGTAAGGCTTCTCTCCTGTGTGTATTCTCTCGTGTAGTTTCAGCTCCCCCGAACTGGCGAAACACTTTCCACATTGGGAGCAGTGGTACGGCTTCTCTCCTGTGTGTATTCTCTCATGTTCTTTCAGCTTCCCCGACCGGGTGAAACACTTTCCACATTGGGAGCAGTGGTACGGCTTCTCTCCGGTGTGTATTCTCTCGTGTTCTTTCAGCTCCCCCGAACGGGCGAAACACTTTCCACATTGGGAGCAGTGGTAAGGCTTCTTTCCTGTGTGTATACTCTCATGTTGTTTCAGCGCCCCCGAACGGCCGAAACACTTTCCACATTGGAAGCAGTGGTAAGGCTTCTCCCCTGTGTGTATCCTCTCATGTTGTTTCAGTTGTGCTTTCTGGTTGAAACACTGTCCACACTGGGAGCACTGGTGTCGTCTTGCTGGTTTGGACGTCCCTGGCTCTGGTTCCTCTGAGTCTGGTCTTTCTCCTGCAAAAGACAGTGTTATTTTTAAATAGAGACCCGAATGAAAGCAGATGATAAAAAAAACCTTGCTACGAGGGTAAATCCTAAATCAGATCTCTCAATAACCTGAGGCCAGTTTTAACAATCTTAGTGTGATTTTAAAACAAATGTAGAGATTCCTGGTAATTACTGCTATGTTTACATTACTTATTCATCCTGTTTTACAAGTCAGAACACAAAAACCTAGACAGTTCTAGGACACTGAAGACACAGACGTCACTGGATTCCAATTGAACAGGTGGTTCTAAATATATAACGTGCATAGCTGTATGATACAGAATGTGACCTACACACTTCCTTAAAGTAATTTTGTGTGGAAGTCCAAAACTAGTTTTTACGTCGCAGATACAAAGCACATCAGTAACATCTCCCCGTTGTTGAAAGGGTTCGACACATTGCTGTTTAATTGGACCAATTTCTTATTTAGACATTCACAGATTTTCCACATTTTGATTATCGCTGATGTCATATTTTGGGTAAATGTTCCTAAAACTGATAGTAACAACAAAAAACAAAAATATAAACGCAACATGTAAAATGTTGGATGTTTCATGAGCATCACTGTTAGTCAACATATTCTTTGCCAAGATAATCCATCCACCTGACAGGTGTGGCATATCAAGAAGCTGATTGAACAGCTTGCTTATTACACAGGTGCACCTTGTGCTGGGGATAATAAAAGGCTACTCGAAAATGTGCAGTTTGTTCACACAACAATGCCACAGATCTCTGAGGGAGCGGGCAATTGGCATGCTGACTGCAGGATTGTCCACTGGAGCTGTTACGGAATTTAATGTACAGTACCAGTCAAAAGTTTGGACTCACCTACTCATTCAAGGGGTTTTCTTTGTTTTTACTATTTTCTACATTGTAGAATAATAAAGACATCAAAATTATTAAAACACACATGGAATCATGTAGTAACCACAAGTGTCAAATCAAAATATATATTTTATTCTTCAAAAGTTGCCACCCTTGCTTTCTCTCAAACAGCTTCACCTGGAATCATTTTCCAACAGTCTTGTAGGCGTTCCCACATATGCTGAGAACTTGTAGGCCGCTTTCCCTTCACCTCTGCGATCCAACTCATCCCAAACCATCTTGATTTGGTTGAGGTCGGGGGATTGTGTAGGCCAGGTCATCTGATGCAGCACTCCATCACTCTCCTTCTTGGTAAAATAGCTCTTACACAGCCTGGTGGTGTGTTGGGTCATTGTCCTGTTGAAAATCAAATGACAGTGGGACTAAGCCCAACCCAGATGGGATGGCATATCGCTGCAGAATGCTGTGGAAACCATGCTGGTTAAGTGTGACTTTGATTTATTTATTCATGACATTGTCAACAGCAAAGCACCCGCACACCATCACATCTCCTCCTCCATGCTTCACGGTGGGAACCACACATGCGGAGATAATCTGTTCATCTACTCCTCGTCTCACAAAGACATGACGCTCGGATCCAAAAATCTCAAATTTGGACTCATCAGACCCAAGGACAGATATCCACCGGTCTAATGTCCATTGCTCGTTTTTCTTGGCCCAAGCAAGTCTCTTCTTCTTATTGGTGTGCTTGAGTAGTGGTTTCTTTGCAGCAATTCGACCATGAAGGCCTGATTCACACAGTCTCCTCTGAACAGTTGATATTGAGATGTGTCTGTTCATTCAACTCTGTGAAGCATTTATTTGGGCAGCAATTTCTGAGGCTGGTAACTCTAATGAACTTATTCTCTGCAGCAGAAGTAACTCTGGGTCTCAATAAAATGCAAATTAATTACTTAAAAATCATTCAATGTGATTTTCTGGATTTTTGTTTTAGATCCCGTCTCTCATGGTTGAAGCCTGCTATAAACCACCCTCTGCCCCCAGCTGTGCTCTGGACACCATATGTGAACTGATTGCCCCCCATCTATCTTCGAGCTCGTGCTGCTAGGCGACCTAAACTGGAACATGCTTAACACCCCAGCCATCCTACAATCTAAACGTGATGCCCTCAATCTCACACAAATTATCAATGAACCTCCCCAAAGCCTTAAACACGGGCACCCTCATAGATATCATCCTAACCAACTTGCCCTCTTAAAACCTCTTCCTCCTACCCTCTACTTTTTCGAACATTCTGTTAAAAATCGCGCAACATTTCAGCGCCCTGCTACTCATGCCAGGAATATAGTATATGCATATGATTAGTATGTGTGGATAGAAAACACTCAGACGTTTATAAAACTGGTTAAATCACGGATGTGGCTTTACCAGAACGGGAGTTTCATCGAAAAGCGCAGGAAAACCTGATCACTGAAAATGGAAAAATATATCCCTGCAACCCATTGATAAAGGTGAACCACATTTAATGGGGCTGAGGTTGCAGTACCTACAGCTTCCACACAGTGTCTAGAATCTTGTCATTTGCCTACTCTTTGTTTCTTGGTCAAACAGATGCAAGGCAGCACAGTTCTTCAGGTCTCGGACCGGATATTTTGGTTGAGATTCTACCCGGACATTTTTCCAGACGGACAGCTGTAGAATATACTTCGTCTTGTGATTAATTTGATCGCTTATTAATGTTTACTAATACCTAAAGTTGCATTACAAAAGTATTTCGAAGTGTTTTGTGAAAGTTTATCGTCGACTTTTTGAATTTTAAAAAATGACGTTACGTTATGAAACGCTGTTTTTTTCCGTTTATCACACAGTCTACATAGAACGATATCTAGGCTATATATGGACCGATTTAATCGAAAAAAAGACCCAATAGTGATTATGGGACATCTAGGAGTGCCAACAAAGAAGATGGTCAAAGGTAATGAATGTTTTCTATTTTATTGTGCGGTTTGTTTACGTCCCCTGCGGGTCTTTTGTGGTGTTACATGCTATCAGATAATAGCTTCTCATGCTTTTGCCGAAAAGCATTTTAAAAATCTGACTTGTTGCCTGGATTCACAACGAGTGTAGCTATAATTCAATACCCTGCATGTGTATTTTAATGAACGTTTGAGTTTTAACTAATACTATTAGCATTTAGCGTAGCGCATTTGCATTTCCAGAGCTCTAAATGGGACGCAAGCGTCTCAGTAGGAGCAAGAGGTTAATACACCTCTGCTGTTATCAACCAAGATCTCAGCGATCACTGCCTCATTGCCTGCATCCGTAATGGGTCAGCGGTCAAACGACCTCCACTCATCACTGTCAAACGCTCCCTGACACTTCAGCGAGTAGGCCTTTCTTATCGACCTGGCCGGGGTATCCTGGAAGGATATTGATCTCATCCCGTCAGTAGAGGATGCCTGGGTATTTTTTTTAAATGCCTTCCTAACCATCTTAAATAAGCATGCCCCATTCAAGAAATTTAGAACCAGGAACAGACATAGCCCTTGGTTCTCCCCAGACCTGACTGCCCTTAACCAACACAAAAACATCCTATGGAGTTCTGCATTAGCATCGAACAGCCCCCGTGATATGCAGCTGTTCAGGGAAGCTAGAAACCATTATACACAGGCAGTTAGAAAAGCCGAGGTTAGCTTTTTCAAGCAGAAATTTGCTTCCTGCAACACTAACTCAAAAAATATCCGAAAAATATTCCAAATTAGCTCCACAGGGCACACACTTTCTAGTAGGCTTAAATTAAAGACAAGGAAAATAGGAATGGCAATATCGGCCGCTATTATCCTCAATTTTCCATCCACGTTGTCAGACACCAGTGACTTTTATTTGCGCAAAATTTCATTGAAGATGCTCCACAGCTTTTTACAATCATTCTTCATGTCATTTATCTTTGTTTCAATGTGTACTTTATTCTTTTTATTCAGTTTAGTCACATGATTTCTCAATTTGAAATAGGTTTGCCAATCAGTTATACAGCCAGACCTATATGCCATCTCTTTTGCCTCCCTCTTCATCATACCATTTTTTAAATTCCTCATCAATTCACGTGGATTTAACAGTTTTTACAGTCATTTTCTTAATGGGTGCATGCTTATTAGTAACTGGGATAAGCAGTGTCAAATGTGTCAAGGGTAATTTCTGGTTGCTCATCATTACACACCATGGACCAATAAATATTATTTACATCAATAACATAGGAATCACTACAAAAAAATGTATGACCTCTTATACACAATATTAGTCCCAGCCTTTGGAACTGTGGTTTTCCTAGACATGGCTACTATAATGTGATCACTACATCTGATGGATCTGGATACTGCTTTAAAACCCATTTCTGCAGCATTAGTAAAGATATGATCAAACCATGTTGATGATTTCATTCCTCTACTGTTTGTCACTACCCTGGTAGGTTGATTGATAACCTGAACAATGTTGCCGGCACTGGTTACAGTTTGAAGCTTTTGATTGAGTAGGCAGCCTGATCACAGTTTTCCTCCAGTATTAGTTAATTAATTACCAAAGTCTTGAGTTTAGTTTGCCTGTTCTACAGTCTTGTAAAGATAGGGGCGTTTACTGGGACAGGCAATGTAACATCCATAATGTTTTAAGGAAAAGTTTTTGTAAAACAAGCATCTTACATTGGATCATTGAAACTTTCTCTCCAAAGCTAACTTTCATCAAGGTTTTATATGGTCTATTGGTTTCTCTCTTTTCATTGGCAGAATCCTTTTTCAGTGTTATGATATTCATAACATCCATATACACCAGTCTATCTTCCTGTCAACTAACAGAACTCTGCTGGTTGTCCTGGTAACAGATACCAGTGGGCAGATCTATTGTATTTGTTCCAACTAAACTACAGCACTTACTTTGATGTGTCAAATCTGATCCTTTCTTCTCTTCTCCTCCTCTCACAGTTCCACTCAGCCCCGTTGTTTTCCTGCAGTCCACCAGCAGCACAGACAACCTCTTCATACCCAGCAGTAAGGTGCTACCAGGAGAGGCACGATACAGGGACTCCGGGAGGGAGGAAGGGCTAGCGTTGTCCTGGTAACCATAAAGATGGGACACATATCATTATGGATGCTGATGTCACTGTTGTCATCAAGTGCTTTACAGAAACCCAGCCCAGACCCAGAGAGAGCAAGCTGTATGCTAGACCAGACCAAGCTGTACCATCTGGTGTTCTGATCTGGAGAGACTCTTCTCTGCCTCGTCAGCATCAGGATGTTGTTGAAGCTCCCCAGAGGATCCACCATAGTCATGTCTCTCTCCTGTGTTAATGAGAACATCAAAATGAGTCGTAAACTTATAACCGTCCAATAAAATCATAGGGTCTTACAAGAGGCATGAATATGTCCCTTTGATATTTTAAGTAGAGATTATGCTTCAATATTGAATTTTAAAAGCCTGTTATATTAGATGAGGGGAACTTTAATATAGACCACATGGAGAATTCAATACATCTAATTGAAAAGTCCCTCAAATATATGAACCAATTGCAGATCGACCCTTTAACAATTTATATAGAACTGAACAACATATTCAAGTGTAGAACTTCAGTAGAATGCCCCTTAAAAAAAAACACATTCATTCAACAACTGCATGGTTTGTGCCCCTGTTTTTAAGACAGCACTCACTGATGGTAATCGGATATTCTGTCTCCTCCTCTTTCACTCCCAAAACGTCTTCCTTCTTCACCTTTATTGAGATAGCATCCTCTTCCTCTATAAAAGGTTAATTCTTTTCTTTCACTATAACAGCCTCCTCTTCCTCCTTTTTCATTCTAAAAGGTTATTTCTCTTTCACTGTAACATCCTCCTCTTCTTCAATGTTCAGTGCCAGAGCTTCTTTCTCCAAACAGCAGACCTCCTCTTCTATAGCAGGGGATGAGTACTTTAATGAACTCATGGTCAGGGATGTTAGCTAGCTAGTTAGCATTAGCGACTAGCCTAGTGCTAGGCTCAGCATCAATCTTTAACAAGTTTTCAAATTCGGTTACAGTTAACCAGTTAATATGTCAACAGAACTGTGTTTTAAACACTGAGATTAGATCATGTACATTAAGATGGTCTAAAGCGTCAATCTTTCACTTTCCTGTTGGCTAGCAAGCTACAGAGGTGGTTGAAAGAGTTGGTGCCTTGTTGTTCCTGAAGAAGCGTCCGTCCAGTCCATGGTACGTCACGGAAGAAGCATCACCTGAAAGACGCTCATCGCCATCTGTTGTCTGGAGTGGGTAACGCAGTTTGGAAACAATACACTACACTTTTGTATTGGAAAGAACGTACCGTAATTTCTGGACTATAAGCCGCTACTTTATTCCCACGCTTTGAACCTCGTGGTTTATACAATGACGCGGCTAATTTATGGATATTTCCCGCTTTCACAAGATTCATGCCGCCAAAAAACTGAGCACCGTCACATAATGTGACGTAAATCGAGTGCGCTCAAACTTCCCATCATTCTGATTACGGTAGTAATTTTGTCACCCTCATCATGGCAAAGACACCGAGTAATGCATATGATGCAGCTTTCAAGTTGAAGGCGATCGATCTGGCTGTTGGAAAAGGAAAGAGAGCTGCTGCATGGGAGCTTGGCCTTAATGAGTCGATGATAAGACGTTGGAAACAGCAGCGTGAGGAACTGACTCAGTGCAAAAAGACAACAAAGGCTTTCAGAGGGAAGAAAAGCAGATGGCCCAAAGTATTTGCAGCCACTTGACATCAGTGTAAATCGCTGTTTTGTTCCGTTTAAGAAATGTTTTTCAACAGAATCTTCGGAATGAATACACCCCTGATCATGTGTAAACACAGTTCACTTTCATTACAGCCACGTTGTAGTCCTTCTCTCCTCCTCTCACCTATTCCCTTCGCTCCTGGACTTCAATGCACAACACATCAGCTGATGTGACCAGGTGAAAATAAACTTTTCCAAAACCTCGTAGGTTTGTATTGAAGTCAAAATACTCAGAGGAGAAATGGAAACTCGCTGTTCTCCAGGCTACACCATGGTGCTACCCTACAGAATAGACCATCATGTTTTCATCAATTATTTGGTGACGTGATTATATTTAGTCGCCTTCCTCCTCTGAGGAGCCTCCCCTTCCTCCTCTGAGGAGCCTCCCCTTCCTCCTCTGAGGAGCCTCCCCTTCCTCCTCTGAGGAGCCTCCACTGCACCCAAAGGACACCCAGCCAACTTGACAATTGTGGGAAGCATTGGAGTCAACATGGGCCAGCATCCCTGTGGAATGCTTTCGACACCTTGTGGAGTCCATGCCCCGACGAATTGAGGCTGTTCTGAGGGGAAAAGGGGAGGGTCCAACTCCATATTAGGAAGGTGTTCAAAATGTTTGGTATAATCAGTGGATACATCTGCCATTTAGCAGACACTTTTATCCAAAGGGATTTTCAGTCATGTTTGCAAACACTTAACATTTGGATGGTCCCAGGAATCAAACCCACTACCCTGGTTTAACAAGCACTATACTCCACCAACTGAGCTACAGGACCACAAGGAATGATCAAGGAATGACGCAGATAAACACACACAGCCTGAGTTTGAAAAATATAATTGAATCAAAGACCGTAACTTTGAAACTGACATACTCCATATTAGATGTAGTCCGATTCATCTGAATGGCCGATTAATTAGGGCCGATCTCAGGTTTGGTATTTTTGGGCGGCGATTTTGCAGATTTTTTTTTTTACACCTTTATTGAATCTTTATTTAACTCAGCAAGACAGTTAAGAACGCATTCTTATTTTCAATGACGGCCTTGGAACGGTGGGTTAACTGCCTTGTCCAGGGGCAGAACGCTAGATTTTCACCTTGTCAGCTCAGGGGATCCTGCCTTGCAACCTTACAGTTAACTTGTCCAACGCACTAACCACCTGCCTCTCATTGCACTCCACGAGGAGCCTGCCTGTTACGCGAATGCAGTAGAAGCCAAGTTAACACCATCCAGTCCCTTCAGCTCCATTCAACCCCTCCCATCTGTCTCTAAACACCATCCAGTCCCTTCAGCTCCATTCAACCCCTCCCATCTGTCTCTAAACACCATCCAGTCCCTTCAGCTCCATTCAACCCCGCCCATCTGTCTCAGTCCAGTGGGACTGGATGGTGTTTAGAGACAGATGGGAGGGGTTGAATGGAACTGAAGGGACTGGATGGTGTTTCAGCTCCATTCAACCCCTCCCATCTGTCTCTAAACACCATCCAGTCCCTTCAGCTCCATTCAACCCTTCCCATCTGTCTCTTAACACCATCCAGTCCCTTCAGCTCCATTCAACCCCTCCCATCTGTCTCTTAACATCCATATGGGATTCATATTTGCCATATATATTTTAACTGTGCTGTGATGCTTCACAAAAGTACTAAACTTTTCGATTCTCATAGTTTCTACAGATTGTAAATTAAAGATAAACATTTTTGTTAAAATAATTATAATATTATTGATTGATTGAATAGGACTTTTCAAATCAGTATTGCCATCTGCAGCGTTAGTTCTAGGTAAATGTTGCAATTCTTCAGCGATTCCTGGACCTGTGACCAACAACGAGCTACATATGGACAGTACCAAAATAAATTATCTAATGACTGCCTCCTCGCAGCAAAATCTGCAGAGCTGGGAAGATTGTATCCCCATATATAACATTATATTGGTTGCAAGAATTTTGTATAATAATTGAAGCTTTGAATCCGGCGTCATTTTGCGTGTCAATTCATAAACCATGTGCCATGGAATCAGTACAATGAAAATCTCTTGCCAACTATTTTGAAATTTATTTGGCACAGCTGTCAGTTGTTTGGTCCTTAAATGGAACTGGTAAACATTTCTATTTATCACAATTTGGTCCTTAATGCAGGGCCGACAAGTTCCTGTTCTACAGTCTAGTAAAGATAGGGGGGTTGACTGGGACAGGCAATGTAACATCCATCATGTTTTATGGAAAAGGTTTTTGTAAAACATGCACCTTACATCAGATCATCTTGAAACTTTCTCTCTAAAGCTAACTTTCATCAAGGTTTTATATGGTCTATTGGTTTCTCTCTAAACGCTAACTTTCATCAAGGTTTTATATGGTCGATTGGTTTCTCTCTAAAGCTAACTTTCATCAAGGTTTTATATGGTCTATTGGTGTCTCTCTAAACGCTAACTTTCATCAAGGTTTTATATGGTCTACTGGTTTCTCTCTAAAGCTAACTTTCATCAAGGTTTTATATGGTCGATTGGTTTCTCTCTAAACGCTAACTTTCATCAAGGTTTTATATGGTCTACTGGTTTCTCTCTAAAGCTAACTTTCATCAAGGTTTTATATGGTCGATTGGTTTCTCTCTAAAGCTAACTTTCATCAAGGTTGTATATGGTCTATTGGTTTCTCTCTAAAACAAACTTACATCAAGGTTTTACATGTCAACTAACAGAACTGTCTACTGTGGTGGAAATATACCAGTCTATCTTCCTGTCAACAAACAGAGCTCTGCTGGTTGTCCTGGTAACAGACACAAGTCTATCTTCCTGTCAACAAACAGAACTCTGCTGGTTGTCCTGGTAACAGATTCCAGTGGGCAGATCTATTTAATTTGTTCAAACTAAATTACAGCACTTACTTTGATGAGTCAAATCTGATCCTTTCTTCTCTTCTCCTCCTCTCACAGTTCCACTCAGCCCCATTGTTTTCCTGCAGTCCACCAGCAGCACAGACAACCTCTTCATACCCAGCAGTAAGGTGCTACCGGGAGAGGCACCACACGGGGACTCCGGGAGGGAGGAAGGGCTAGCGTTGTCCTGGTAACCATAAAGAGGGGACACAGACATATATCATTATGGATGCTGATGTCACTGTTGTCATAAAGTGCCTTACAGAAACCCAGCCCCCGATAGAGAAAGCTGTATGCTAGACCAGACCAAGCTGTACCATCTGGTGTTCTGATCTGGAGAGACTCTTCTCTGTCTCGTCAGCATCAGGATGTTGTTGAGGCTCCCCAGAGGATCCACGATAGTCATGTCTCTCTCCTGTTTGAACGAGAACATCAAACAGATGGTGAACTTATTACCATCATCAATTATTACTGTCTATTACAGTCATAGGGTCTTATCAGAGGCATTAATATCTCTAAATTAATTGGGTGCCTTTTGTGTCCCTTTGATATTTTAAGTATAAATTATGCTCCATTATTACATTTTGAAAGCCTGTTATATATAATTAAATCTCATTTAACAGTCCCAAAAATATATGTAGCAATGGCAGATTGACCCTTTAACAATTTATATAGTACTGAACATCATATTGAAGTGAAGAACTTCAGTAGAATGCCCCTTAAAAACCACACATTAGTTCAACAACTGCATAGTTTGTGCCCCTGTTTTTAAGACAGTACTCACTGGTGTTAATCTGATATTCTGTCTCCTCCTCTTTCACTCCCAAAACGTCTTCCTCCTTCACCTTTACTGAGATAGAACATTTTAGAGAGGAAGAGGATGCTTTCTCTTCTTTCCCTATAACAGCCTCCTCTTCCATTCTGAAAGGTTCTTTCTCTCCTTTCACTGTAATATCCTCCTCTTCATCTTTCACGACTATATTCAGCGCCAGAGCTTCTTTCTCCGGACAGCAGACATCCACTTCTTTAGCAGGGGATGAGTAGTTTAATGAGCTCATGGTCAGGGATGTTAGCTAGCTAGTTAGCATTAGCGAATAGCCTAGTGCTAGGCTCAGTATCAATCTTTAACACATTTGCAACTCGAACAAGCAAATTAGGTTAAAGTTAACGTCAACTGAAATGTGTTTTATACACTGCGATTAGCTAATGTACATTAACATGGCCTAAAACGTCAATATTTCAGTTTTATGTTGGCTAGCAAGCTACCGACGTGGTTGAAATAGTATCCGTGTTGTTGTTCCTGAAGAAGCGTCCCGTCCAGTCCATTATACGTCACGCAAGAAGCATCACCTGAAAGAGGCTCGTCGCCATCTGCTGACTGGAGTGGGTAACGCAGTTTGGAAACAGTAGTTACAACACTTTCTGTATTGGAAAGAACGTCATAATTATTTAACAATAAGCTGATATAGTTTCTCTTACGTCTTACAACTAATACTTTCCTGTACACAGACGTAGAAGCGTAATATGAATATGTAGATGATGAATAAATACTTCCATGAATAGGAAGTGTGTTTATACACATTTACTCTGTTAATTTTTTCTCTAGATGTGACCATACTATTCCCTTAAAGCTACAATACAAAGCTACAACAGGTGTAGACATGACCATGAAATTCTTACTGACAAGCCCTTAACCAACAATGTAGTTAAGAAAAATAAGAGGTAAGAAAAAAAGTTACACAATAAAAAAATATACCGTGGCTACAGAGTCAATGTGGAGGTTATATACAGGGGGTACCAGTACAGAGTCAATGTGGAGGCTGTATACAGGGGGTACCAGTACAGAGTCAATGTGGAGGCTGTATACAGGGGGTACCAGTACAGAGTCAATGTGGAGGCTATATACAGGGGTACCAGTACAGAGTCAATGTGGAGGCTATATACAGGGGGTACCAGTACAGAGTCAATGTGGAGGCTATATACAGGAGGTACCAGTACAGAGTCAATGTGGAGGCTATATACAGGAGGTACCAGTACAGAGTCAATGTGGAGGCTATATACAGGGGGTACCAGTACAGAGTCAATGTGGAGGCTATATACAGGGGGTACCAGTACAGAGTCAATGTGGAGGCTATATACAGGAGGTACCAGTACAGAGTCAATGTGGAGGCCACATATACAGGAGGTACCAGTACAGAGTCAATGTGGAGGCTATATACAGGGGGTACCAGTACAGAGTCAATGTGGAGGCTATATACAGGGGGTACCAGTACAGAGTCAATGTGGAGGCTATATACAGGGGGTACCAGTACAGAGTCAATGTGGAGGCTATATACAGGAGGTACCGGTAGAGTCAATATGGAGGCTATATACAGGGGGTACTGGTCTCCTGTCTCCACATTGACTCTGTACTGGTACCCCCTGTATATAGCCTCCACATTGACTCTGTACTGGTACCCCCTGTATATAGCCTCCACATTGACTCTGTACAGGTCTTAAGGTGTGAGACTTCTGGGTCTGGGAATCCGAGAAAAGTCTTCTCACTTTCCTCTTCAAAGATATCCAGGACCTTGCGGCGCTCAATCGCCTCCAATTCCTCAGCCGAGGGGTAACAGGCCTTAAGGCGTGAGACATGGACAACGCACATATCATCACCTATGTCCTCTTTCACCACTCTGTAGTTCAAAGGGCCCATCTGCTCCACAATCACTAACTTACCAGGTCCTGCGTCTCTCTCCTATATGGTCCATTTAGGAGCCGAGAAGAATTGTTCAGCTTTCGAGTAAGGAGGAGAGCGAAGCCACACCCGATCACGAAGCTGGAACTGCATGTCTCTTCTGTTCTTATCATAATTTCTCTTCTGCTTGAGTCGAGCCTGGATCATGTTCTTTGAGACAAGAGCTCTCAAGTCATGGAGATGGACTACCTGGTCATAGCAAGCAGCGTTCTACCTTCTGGTTTGTACCTTTGACAAACCTGACAGTTTCAGATGTGTGACTTCATGCTCAGGATGTGGCCAGTAACAGTAACGCTTGCAACCGCTTCTAGGTTTTGAACCTGCCCAAATGACCAGCTAATGGGTCTTCATGGAAATGTTGAAGGTAGTTGAAGACGTAGAGCTTCAGGTATGTACATTTGGTGGAGTGTTCTGTGAGGTAGTTGTACAACTCGGTAGACTTTGTCTTCAATGATGGTCAGCTTTGTGGTAGGATTGACCATCTTTTCTCCATCTTCCAGGATAGTCTGGTACAAAGCCTGTACTTCTGGATCATCCTGTTGGGCTCTCCATATGGCCTCATCAGAGATGGGAAAGTCCGTTTTGGGCGAGTCTCGACTGCTTGACAGGACAGTAGCACATGTAAGATGAGGGCCACCGTTATCACAAGCAGGAGCTCTGGACAAGGCATCTGGAACAGTGTTGTATTTTCCTTTCCGGTATTCTACTGCAAAGGTGAACTCTTGCAACCGTAGAGCCCATCTTATGAGTCTGGTACTTGGTTTGTTGGTCTTGAACACCCACACAAGGGAGGAATGGTCAGTGACCACAGTGAAGTGTCTTCCCTCCAGGTAGTACCTCCACTTTTGCAAAGCCCAGACAACTGCAAGGCACTATTGCTCAGTTGTGGAGTAGTTCGGTTCTGCTCCATTCAATGTCCGACTGGCGAATGCTAGCACTTCTTCAGTGCAAAGTTCAGTCTGTTGGACTAGGACAGCACCAAGTTCAACATCACTTGCATCAGTGTAAACAACAAAAGGAGATCGTCAGAAGGATTATCAAGGGTCCGTGGTACCGGAGCAACGGCAGAGAAGACTGCCACATTTGATCCCCAATCATGTAACTTCGTAGCTTCTGATTGGAAGAAATGCTTCTTGCTCGGATTGTATGGAAACCAGTAGCAATTGTGTGTGATATCAATCTGGACACCACTGAAGTACATGAAATCAATTCCCAACACGACAGGAAAAGCAAGGTTCCTGGTTTGTAGGATAACAGAAGGAATCATATAGGAGCGGTTAAACAGGTGGAACTCTACCTCACTCCATCCAAGTGGTCGTTTAGCCTCACCATCAGCCAGATAGAGTGGACCTTCTGTCCACGGCTTCAAGTTGTATTGTGGACCTTTAACCTCCTTCCACAGTTTCTCATTGAACAGTGTGTAGGATGACCCGGTGTCCAGGATGGCTCTTCCTGTCCATGGGCCTATGGACAGGGGTAACACCAGTTGGTGCGGTATTAACTGAAAGGAAGGGGATGTCGATGGGGGGGGCGTAGGCAGTGACTCTTGGGGTTTCAGCTCTGGTTAAAGCACCCAGAGTAGGATGGTCGTTCCTGCGAAGAGAGTTAGGTGTGTTGGCCTGTTGTGATTTGTGGTTTCTGGAAGGGTTTACTTGATACGGTCTTGGACAGGTAGCTGAAGAATGTCCCTTTTGGCTACATCTCCAACAGAACATGAGAGGGGTCATGGCTGGAGACTCTGGCTGTTGTTGATGGTCTGTCTTGGGTAACTGTTTGGGGGTCTGTTTCTTTCTCTGGTCATATTGCTGTTGGCATTCTGTCCTTCTCAAACTGCTGTCCCAAGCAAACCAGTCCATCGATAGTGGTGACTCTTTCTCGGAGTTGACTGGCTAGTAGTGGGTTGATGTTCTTCAAGATCAATTTAATGACCTCTTCCTCCTCAATGCCAGGTTTCCACCTTCTGCACAGGGAGTGGTAACCGTATGCAAAGTCACGGATACTCTCTTTCTCTCTTTGTACTCGACTTCTGACTCTGTGTGCCAGCTCATCTGTGTAGTCCTCAGACAGAAATGCAGAGGAAAACTTGGCCTCAAAGTCAGCCCAGGAGGTAGTGGTGAGACGTGCCACATCCCACCAGTCTGGAGCTGTCCCATGCAACACATTCCTCAATGTGGCAAGGAGTTCGTCGTCAGCCAGGGGATTGAGGGCAAGAAAGTCACAACATCTTTCCGGATATATTAATGGATCAGGACTGTCATCTTTTTTCCCCAAAGGTGGGAAATTGCAATTTAATGGGCATCGGCCCCACAAGACGTCTACTCAAATCACCATGAACCAACGAGCTAGGAGGGATTGAGGAAGTAGAGGGGGAGGGAGTTATGGGACCATGAAAATGAACACCAGGATGCATGGTGGATTGCATCCTGCAAGGGGTGGCTGCAGCATGGCCTTGTATTGGCTGTTCAGAGGTGCCAGCTTGGCCCTCAGTGGTCTGAACAGAAGTGGACACCAGAGAAACTCTGTGCAAGGAGTTGTGCCTAATGGAGGCCATGTCCTCAGACACGTCATCCAACATTTTAGCACAATTAGAGAGCTCTGTCTGCAAGTGGTCTACAGTGTTAACCATGGGGGGAAAAAACTGAATTAACGTCCTTGAGGACCTCAGTGTGGTGATGTTGCAGGCACCATTGGAGAGTGGCAGTGAGTTGGTTTCGTTGGTAGTCAAACTGCCTGTCCATGGCACCAGTAATTTCCCGTCTTCCACTCTCACTGAGCTCTGTCAGCATGTGGGTTAGAGTGCTCAGTGAGTTTCGGAATTTCATGGAACTCTGTTGTTGCTCTTCCCTCAGACATTTGAATTTATGGTGGATAAGAGTTTGGAGATGTTGAGTCCGATGAATATCAAGGATGTCACCTTGAAGTTGTAAGACTACAACCTCTGGAGATAAACCAGACAATGGAGGAAGGTCGGGTGTCAGAGGGAGGGCTAGCTCAGTACTTCCACACAGATCCATGTCAATAAGTGAGTAACTGGTTAGACCTCCTGTGGCCTGTGGTCCAGACCGAGCATTCAGATTCCCAGGGCTCTGGCCCAAATCAACTCCATTATCTCACATTATGATTTGTCTTGTCAGCTTGATGGTCAGAATGGCCCTGTTTATTCCCATTGACAGGTATGACATGGATGAGCACATTATCTTGGGGTGAATCCATTGTTTTAATTCCACACAAAAGATTTGCTTTGGTTAGTTCTCAATGTTGAGCTGTCCCATCTGGGGTGCCATTTTTTATGTAACGGTTTTGACTTGAGGTTATTATTTATAGGGGTGCCAGGTAGGTTGTGCCTACCAGAGAAAACATTGGTTTCTCCTTTTGGTTTGGGAGGGAATGAGTCCCATCTGGTCCATCAAGTCTACACCAACACAAAGGACTTATGTAAAAGTCAGGATGGAAATAAACTTTTCATAAACCCTTAAAACATTGGAAAGAACTTCAAAAACAACTATATTATTTTGTGTGGGTTGTATTAGCAACATCAATGATTACATACACATATAATAATATCACAATGAGTTCTGGTTCCTCCAGAAATGTCCTGTACCTCGGGCCTAAAAAGAGTCCAGCCCGGTAAAGGAGTTCAGGGAACTCCCATGACCTTAGTCACGCAATGTTTGTCCGTTCATTCAGTGTAGCGTAAACCCAGTATTAATCATACAATCAATATAACAATATTTTACCACAGAACTTTAAAGCGTATCAACTCTAAGTCCTCAACTACAACTAACTACATAAATCATCACATCAAAACAAATGAAATACCGTATACAAAAAGGTCCACAGACGCAAAGAGTGGATCCGATCCTGTGTAAACTCTATTAGCCTACAAAACACACGTTTAACGACAACAAAACACACGTTTAACGACAACAAAACACACGTTTAACGGCAACAAAACAAACGGAATAGAGAAGCTTCGGAACTGAGGGTTGAACACATCCTCATTCACGTCTCCATCACAACCCCACTTTCGCCCAGCTGATGCTGGCTATTTAATTGGGAATTAAAGGGAAAGCACCCTATTGGAAGGAGAAGCACTGAGACGGTTCAGAAAAATTCAGGGCCTTCACAACACACTGACTAGACTCTACCCACACACTCACTAGACTCTGCCCACACTCACTAGACTCTACCCACGAACTGACTAGACTAGACTCTACCCACACACTGACTGGACTCTACCCACACACTGACTGGACTAGACTCTACCCACACACTGACTAGACTAGACTCTACCCACACACTCACTATACTCTACCCACACACTGAGTAGACTCTACCCACACACTCACTAGACTCTACCCACACACCCACTAGACTCTGCCCACACTCACTAGACTCTACCCACACACTCACTAGACTCTACCCACACACTGACTAGACTCTACCCACACACTGACTAGACTCACCCACACACTGACTAGACTCTACCCACACACTGACTAGACTAGAGACTCTACCCCACACTCACTGGACTACCACACACTCACTAGACTCTACCCCCACACACTGACTAGACTCTACCCACACACTCTAGACTACCCACACACTGACTAGACTCTACCCACACACTCACTAGACTCTACCCACACTCACTAGACTCTACCCACTCACTACTCACTAGACTCTGCCCACACTCACACTACCCACTGATTAGACTAGACTCTACCCACACACTCACTAGACTCTACCCACACACTGACTAGACTCTACCCACACACTCACTAGACTCTACCCACACACTGACTAGACTCTACCCACACACTCACTAGACTCTACCCACACACTCACTAGACTCTACCCACACACACTAGACTCTACCCACACACTCACTAGATTACCCACACACTGACTAGACTCTACCACACACTAGACTACCCACTGATTAGACTAGACTCTACCCACACACTCACTAGACTCTACCCACTGATTAGACTAGACTCTACCCACACACTCACACATACCACACTGACACTTCAAGACACACACACTTTCACACACACGCTATTGTCTGTGTACATATTACCTCAATTACCTCGTACCCCTGAACATTGACTCAGTTCTGGTTCTCCTTGTATATAAATCAAATCAAATCAAATCAAATTTTATTTGTCACATACACATGGTTAGCAGATGTTAATGCGAGTGTAGCGAAATGCTTGTGCTTCTAGTTCCGACAATGCAGTAATAACCAACAAGTAATCTAACTAACATTTCCAAAACTACTGTCTTATACACAGTGTAAGGGGATAAAGAATATGTACATAAGGATATATGAATGAGTGATGGTACAGAGCAGCATAGGCAAGATACAGTAGATGTTATCGAGTACAGTATATACATATGAGATGAGTATGTAAACAAAGTGGCATAGTTAAAGTGGCTAGTGATACATGTATTACATAAGGATGCTGTCGATGATATAGAGTACAGTATATACGTATGCATATGAGATGAATAATGTAGGGTAAGTAACATTATATAAGGTAGCATTGTTTAAAGTGGCTAGTGATATATTTACATCATTTCCCATCAATTCCCATTATTAAAGTGGCTGGAGTTGAGTCAGTGTCAGTGTGTTGGCAGCAGCCACTCAATGTTAGTGGTGGCTGTTTAACAGTCTGATGGCCTTGAGATAGAAGCTGTTTTTCAGTCTCTCGGTCCCAGCTTTGATGCCTCATTATTACCTCGTACCCCTGCACATTGACTCAGTTCTGGTACTCCTTTAATATGGCCTCATTATTACCTCGTACCCCTGCACATTGACTCAGTTCTGGTACTCCTTTAACATGGCCTCATTATTACCTCGTACCCCTGCACATTGACTCAGTTCTGGTACTCCTTTAATATGGCCTCATTATTACCTCGTACCCCTGAACATTGACTCAGTTCTGGTACTCCTTTAATATGGCCTCATTATTACCTCGTACCCCTGAACATTGACTCAGTTCTGGTACTCCTTTAATATGGCCTCATTATTACCTCGCACCCCTGAACATTGACTCAGTTCTGTTCTCCTTTTAATATGGCCTCATTATTACCTTTATTGATAGTTCTGGCCTTTAATATTATTACCTCGTACCCCTGAACATTGACTCAGTTCTGGTACTCCTGGCCTTTAATATGGCCTCATTATTGTCATTTTTATTGTTACTATTTCCTTTAGGGGGCTCTTCACTGAAAAGTCTACTGTTGTGTTCGTCTCATCTGACCAATAAAATGTGATTTGTACCAGTCAGGTCTGATTGAGCAAAGTATAGTGGTATGCTATGTGTAAATAAAACAACTAGATGACATGTGTTCTATCTACTAGATGACGTGTGTTCTCTTAACTTACTACTTACAGCTCTGTAAGAAGAGAACACATGTCATCTAGTTGTTTTGAAATTACTCGTGACATTACTTGCCAGATTAAACAATGTCGTGAATACTTTTCCTAAACTGCGTTACCCACTCCAGTCAGCAGATGGCGACGTGCGTCTTTCATGTGAAAATTCAGTCGTGACGTATAATCCAGTGGACGGGACCGGATAACAACAACACGGTTACGGATTCGACCAAATCGGTAGCTCCCAAGCAACATAAAACCGAAACATTGGAGCTCTTTGGACCGTTATGTGTGTTATAGACATCAGTGTTTTAAACACGCTGTCTGCGTATAAAGTTATTCCATTTCACACTGACGCTGTTAGTCAGCTAGCTGGTTAAAATAGCCGAGCACTAGGCTAGTCGATCATGCGAATGAGCTAACATCTCAGGACATGAACTCACTAAATTACTCCCACCCTGCTAAAGAAGAAGCTCGTGGCCTGAACGTTGTCGTGGCAGAGGAAGAGGAGGAAAAAGAAGCGTTCAGAATGAAAGAAGAGAAGAAGGCGATCACATTGAAAGAAGAAGAAGAAGGTATTGGAGTAAATGAGGCGATGTACGTTACAAGGAAAGAAGTGGAGAAAGAAGAAGATGCCGTTGTTCGAGTGAAGGAGGAGATTACTGTCACAGTGAAAGGAGAGGAAGGTTTCAGGGTGAAAGAGGAGAAGTACATGACTGTCACAGTGAAAGGAGAGGAGGAAGGTTTGGGGTTGAAAGAGGAGGATAAGTACATGACTGTCACAGTGAAAGGAGAGGAAGAAGGTTTCGGGGTGAAAGAGGAGGAGAAGTACATGACTTTCACAGTGAAAGGAGAGGAAGAAGGTTTCGGGGTGAAAGAGGAGGAGAAGTACATGACTGTCACAGTGAAAGGAGAGGAAGGTTTCAGGGTGAAAGAGGATGTTTTGGTGAAGGAAGAAGAGGATGTCTTTGGAGTGAAAGAGGAGGAAGAAGCTATGAGAGTGAAAGATGAGGGGGATGATGATGATGATGAAGAGGAGGGGGAGACTGGAGATCTGATTAACACCAGTGAGTATCGCCTTAAAAACAGGGGCACAAACTCTGCAGTTGGTGAACTACTGTGTGGTTTTAAAGGGACATTAAGGGGCATTCTAACCACTAGGGTAGCCTAGTGGTTAGAGCGTAGGGACGGCAGGTTAGCCTAGTGGTTAGAGCGTAGGGACGGCAGGTTAGCCTAGTGGTTAGAGCGTAGGGACGGCAGGTAGCCTAGTGGTTAGAGCGTAGGGACGGCAGGTTAGCCTAGTGGTTAGAGCGTAGGGGCGGCAGGTTAGCCTAGTGGATAGAGTGTGGGGGCGGCAGGTTAGCCTAGTGGTTAGAGCGTAGGGACGGCAGGGTAGCCTAGTGGTTAGAGCGTAGGGACGGCAGGTTAGCCTAGTGGTTAGAGCGTAGGGACGGCAGGGTAGCCTAGTGGTTAGAGCGTAGGGACGGCAGGGTAGCCTAGTGGTTAGAGCGTTGGACTAGTAACCGAAAGGTTGCAAGTTTGAATCCCCAAGCTGACAAGGTACAAATCTGTCGTTCTGCCCCTGAACAAGGCAGTTAACCCACTGTTCCTAGGCCGTCATTGAAAATAAGAATTTGTTCTTTAACTGACTTGCCTAGTTAAATCAAAGTAAAATAAATGTTTTAAAAAATAATACTGTTCTACACTTGAATATGTTGTTCAGTAGGAAGCAATACAGACTGGAGGAGCACCAACAAAAGGTTAAAGGTTAACATCAAACGCTTCCCTCCCGGCCTGGTATTGGACTATAGGAGTCTAATGTTACTCCTTAGACATTGGACTATAGGAGTCTAATGTTACTCCTTAGACCAACGACCTAATGTAACATTGGACTATAGGAGTCTAATGTTACTCCTTAGACCAAGGACCTAATGTAGCATTGGACTATAGGAGTCTAATGTTACTCCTTCGACCAAGGACCTAATGTAACATTGGACTATAGGAGTCTAATGTTACTCCTTAGACCAAGGACCTAATGTAACATTGGACTATAGGAGTCTAATGTTACTCCTTGGACCAAGGACCTAATGTAACATTGGACTATAGGAGTCTAATGTTACTCCTTCGACCAAGGACCTAATGTAACATTGGACTATAGGAGTCTAATGTTACTCCTTAGACCAAGGACCTAATGTAACATTGGACTATAGGAGTCTAATGTTACTCCTTCACTCAAGGACCTAATGTAACATTGGACTATAGGAGTCTAATGTTACTCCTTAGACCAACGACCTAATGTAACATTGGACTATAGGAGTCTAATGTTACTCCTTAGACCAACGACCTAATGTAACATTGGACTATAGGAGTCAATGTTACTCCTTAGACCAATGACCTAATGTAACAGTATCCTCGCCCATACCCGGGCGCCTGCACACATCAACAACAGTCACCCACGAAGCATCGTTACCCATCGCTCCACAAAATCCACGGCACCTTGCAGAGCAAAGGGGAACCACTACTTCAAGGTCTCAGAGCAAAAGGGAACCACTACTTCAAGGTCTCAGAGCAAAGGGGAACCACTACTTCAAGGTCTCAGAGCAAAGGGGGAACCACTACTTCAAGGTCTCAGAGCAAAGGGGAACCACTACTTCAAGGTCTCAGAGCAAAGGGGAACTCTACTTCAAGGTCTCAGAGCAAAGGGGAACCACTACTTCAAGGTCTCAGAGCAAAGGGGAACCACTACTCAAGGTCTCAGAGCAAAGGGGAACCAATACTTCAAGGTCTCAGAGCAAAGGGGAACCACTACTTCAAGGTCTCAGAGCAAAGGGGGAACCACTACTTAAGGTCTCAGAGCAAAGGGGGAACCACTACTTCAAGGTCTCAGAGCAAAGGGGGAACCACTACTTCAAGGTCTCAGAGCAAAGGGGAACCACTACTTCAAGGTCTCAGAGCAAAGGGGACCACTACTTCAAGGTCTCAGAGCAAAGGGGAACCACTACTTCAAGGTCTCAGAGCAAAGGGGAACCACTACTTCAAGGTCTCAGAGCAAAGGGGAACCACTACTTCAAGGTCTCAGAGCAAAGGGGAACCACTACTTCAAGGTCTCAGAGCAAAGGGGAACCACTACTTCAAGGTCTCAGAGCAAAGGGGAACCACTACTTCAAGGTCTCAGAGCAAAGGGGAACCACTACTTCAAGGTCTCAGAGCAAAGGGGGAACCACTACTTCAAGGTCTCAGAGCAAAGGGGGAACCACTACTTCAAGGTCTCAGAGCAAAGGGGGAACCACTACTTCAAGGTCTCAGAGCAAAGGGGAACCACTACTTCAAGGTCTCAGAGCAAAGGGGGAACCACTACTTCAAGGTCTCAGAGCAAAGGGGAACCACTACTTCAAGGTCTCAGAGCAAAGTGACGTCACTGATTGAAACGCTATTTAGCGCGAACACCTCCGTTTCACATCCGTTACACTCACATGTTCTGTTTGAAGGGGAATTGGCTTCAGAAGCCAAAAACAGCCAAATACTCCCATATTTATTTCAAATTCCAATTGTAAAAATCGATTCCAGTTGCTGTACGGTTCTGGAAACCTGAATCTCTCTTCTTTCGTATCACATCCCCAAAAAATAGTTTCACAAATTCAAAATTAGTGTACAGCAAGTGGAGGCTGGTGGTGGGAGGACGACTCATAGTAGTGGCTGGAATGGAGTCAATGGATTGGTATCAACCACATGGAAACCACGTCGTTGATGTGTGTTTGTGGGAGAACGACTCATAGTAGTGGCTGGAATGGAGTCAATGGAGTCAAATGGATTGGTTGGTATCAACCACATGGAAACCACGTCGTTGATGTGTGTTTGGTGGGAGAACGACTCATAGTAGTGGCTGGAATGGAGTCAATGGAGTCAATGGATTGGTTGGTATCAACCACATGGAAACCACGTCTTTGATGTGTGTTTGGTGGGAGAACGACTCATAGTAGTGGCTGGAATGGAGTCAATGGATTGGTTGGTATCAACCACATGGAAACCACGTCTTTGATGTGTGTTTGGTGCCATTCCATTTGACTCCATTCCAGCCATTACTATGAGCCGTCCTCCCACCACCAGCCTCCACTTGCTGTACACTTTTAACACAATTGCAGCCGACAGAAAGAGTCAAATGACTCTTATGTGTAATGGAATGGAACTGAGTCATGATCAAATGACTCTTATGTGGAATGGAATGGAACTGAGTCATGATCAAATGACTCGTATGTGTAATGGAATGGAACTGAGTCATGATCAAATGACTCTTATATGGAATGGAACTGAGTCATGATCAAATAACTCTTATGTGTAATGGAACTGAGTCATGATCAAATTACTCTTATGTGTAATGGAATGGAACTGAGTCATGATCAAATAACTCTTATGTGTAATGGAATGTTAACAATGGATCAATTTTTTTTTTTTGCAGGTGTAGCGAAAATCTTTGCATTTAGGATATATTTTTCTGTTATGTTCAGCTCATAGTGTCTCCTGTGTCTAAACTAACTGTTGCTCAGCTCATAGTGTCTGTCCTCCTCTTAAACTAACTGTTATGTTCAGCTCATAGTGTCTCCTGTTACTGTCCTCCTTCTAAACTAACTGTTATGTTCAGCTCATAGTGTCTCCTGTTACTGTCCTCCCTTCCACTGACATACTGTTATGTTCAGCTCATAGTGTCTCCTGTTACTGTCCTCTCTTCCACTGACTGTTATGTTCAGCTCATAGTGTCTCCTGTTACTGTCCTCCCTTCTACTGACATACTGTTATGTCTTCAGTCCTCTCTTCCACTGACTGTTATGTTCAGCTCATAGTGTCTCCTGCTACTGTCCTCCCTTCCACTGACTGTTATGTTCAGCTCATAGTGTCTCCTGCTACTGTCCTCCCTTCCACTGACTGTTACTGTTATGTTCAGCTCATAGTGTCTCCTGTTACTGTCCTCCCTTCCACTGACTGTTATGTTCAGCTCATAGTGTCTCCTGTTACTGTCCCTCCCTCCACTGACTGTTATGTTCAGCTCATAGTGTCTCCTGCTACTGTCCTCCCTTCCACTGACTGTTATGTTCAGCTTATGTCTCCTGTTAGCTCTTCCACTGACTGTCTCCTGCTACTGTCCTCCTCTTCCACTGACTGTTATGTTCAGCTCATAGTGTCTCCTGCTACTGTCCTCCCTTCCACTGACTGTTATGTTCAGCTCATAGTGTCTCCTGCACTGTTTCCACCTGTTATGTTCAAACCACTCAAGTGTTTCTTTAACAGTATGCTTAACAGGGTCATTGTCCTGCTGGAAGGTGAACCTCCGTCCCAGTCTCAAATCTCTGGAAGACTGAAACAGGTTTCCCTCAAGAATTCCCTGTATTTAGCGCCATCCATAATTTCCACCCTGAGCAGTTTCCCTGACGATGGAAAACATCCCCATAGCATGATGATGCCACTACCATGCTTCAATTTTAGTCTCATCTGACCATAGTATTGTCTTCCATATGTTTGGGGAGTCTCCCCACATGCCTTTTGGTGAACACCAAACGTGTTTGTTTATTTTTTTCTTGAAGCAATGGCTTTTTTTCTGGCCACTCTTCCATAAAGCCCAGCTCTGTGGACTGTACGACTTAAAGTGGTCTTATGGACAGATACTCCAATCTCCGCTGTGGGCTCTTCACCTCCTTCAGGGTTATCTTTGGCCTCTTTGTTGCCTCTCTGATTAATGCCCTCCTTGTCTGGTCTGTGAGTTTTGGTGGGCAGCCATCTCTTGGCAGGTTGGTTGTGGTGCCATAATCTTTCCATTTTTTAATAATGGATGTAATGGTGCTCCGTGGGATGTTCAAAGTTTCTGATTTTTTGTTATAACCCAACCCCTGACCTGTACTTCTCCACAACTTTGTCCCTGACCTGTTTGGAGAGCTCCTTGGTCTCCATGGTGCCCGCTTGCTTGGTGGTGTTGTAGACTGGGGCCTTTTCAGAACATGTATATATACATATATATATACTGAGATCATGTGACACTTAGATTGCACACAGGTGGACTTTATTTAACTAATTATGTGAATAGGAATAATGCCAAAGAGGACAGAATACTTTTGCAAGGCCCTGTATATGGTATACCTCCAGTCT
>NW_027038968.1:0-43200 GCF_034236695.1 Oncorhynchus nerka
CTATTCTCTAAGATGAAGATGACTAAGATGAACTGGCTTCCGGGTTTGGAGCGAGCGTTCGCATCTGCACTCGGTCCGCAGGTAGTATTACATTTCATTACATTTCATTATAGTACAACGGTTTGATTTGTCTAATCTTAGCAATTTCTTCTTAGCTAGCTACATAGCCGTCTTTGTATCATAGATAATTGCGTAATTATCGTATTTCGTCGTCCTAACGCAGTCTACACTCCTATCTGCCAGTCAACAACGCAGCCTCTGCCAGCTAGCCTACTTCAGCAGTACTGTATCATTTTAATCATTTTAGTCAATAAGATTCTTGCTACGTAAGCTTAACTTTCTGAACACTCGAGACGTGTAGTCCACTTGTCATTCCAATCTCCTTTGCATTAGCGTAGCCTCTTGTGTAGCCTGTCAACTATGTGTCTGTCTATCCCTGTTCTCTCCTCTCTGCACAGACCATACAAACGCTCCACACCGCGTGGCCGCGGCCACCCTAATCTGGTGGTCCCAGCGCGCACGAACCACGTGGAGTTCCAGGTCTCCGGTAGCCTCTGGAACTGCCGATCTGCGGCCAACAAAGCAGAGTTCATCTCAGCCTATGCCTCCCTCCAGTCCCTCGACTTCTTGGCACTGACGGAAACATGGATCACCACAGACAACACTGCTACTCCTACTGCTCTCTCTTCGTCCGCCCACGTGCTCTCGCACACCCCGAGAGCTTCTGGTCAGCGGGGTGGTGGCACCGGGATCCTCATCTCTCCCAAGTGGTCATTCTCTCTTTCTCCCCTTACCCATCTGTCTATCGCCTCCTTTGAATTCCATGCTGTCACAGTTACCAGCCCTTTCAAGCTTAACATCCTTATCATTTATCGCCCTCCAGGTTCCCTCGGAGAGTTCATCAATGAGCTTGATGCCTTGATAAGCTCCTTTCCTGAGGACGGCTCACCTCTCACAGTTCTGGGCGACTTTAACCTCCCCACGTCTACCTTTGACTCATTCCTCTCTGCCTCCTTCTTTCCACTCCTCTCCTCTTTTGACCTCACCCTCTCACCTTCCCCCCTACTCACAAGGCAGGCAATACGCTCGACCTCATCTTTACTAGATGCTGTTCTTCCACTAACCTCATTGCAACTCCCCTCCATGTCTCCGACCACTACCTTGTATCCTTTTCCCTCTCGCTCTCATCCAACACTTCCCACACTGCCCCTACTCGGATGGTATCGCGCCGTCCCAACCTTCGCTCTCTCTCCCCGCTACTCTCTCCTCTTCCATCCTATCATCTCTTCCCTCTGCTCAAACCTTCTCCAACCTATCTCCTGATTCTGCCTCCTCAACCCTCCTCTCCTCCCTTTCTGCATCCTTTGACTCTCTATGTCCCCTATCCTCCAGGACGGCTCGGTCCTCCCTCCCGCTCCGTGGCTCGACGACTCATTGCGAGCTCACAGAACAGGGCTCCGGGCAGCCGAGCGGAAATGGAGGAAAACTCGCCTCCCTGCGGACCTGGCATCCTTTCACTCCCTCCTCTCTACATTTTCCTCTTCTCTCTCTGCTGCTAAAGCCACTTTCTACCACTCTAAATTCCAAGCATCTGCCTCTAACCCTAGGAAGCTCTTTGCCACCTTCTCCTCCCTCCTGAATCCTCCTCCCCCTCCCCCCTCCTCCCTCTCTGCAGATGACTTCGTCAACCATTTTGAAAAGAAGGTCGACGACATCCGATCCTCGTTTGCTAAGTCAAACGACACCGCTGGCTCTGCTCACACTGCCCTACCCTGTGCTCTGACCTCTTTCTCCCCTCTCTCTCCAGATGAAATCTTGCGTCTTGTGACGGCCGGCCGCCCAACAACCTGCCCGCTTGACCCTATCCCCTCCTCTCTTCTCCAGACCATTTCCGGAGACCTTCTCCCTTACCTCACCTCGCTCATCAACTCATCCCTGACCGCTGGCTACGTCCCTTCCGTCTTCAAGAGAGCGAGAGTTGCACCCCTTCTGAAAAAACCTACACTCGATCCCTCCGATGTCAACAACTACAGACCAGTATCCCTTCTTTCTTTTCTCTCCAAAACTCTTGAACGTGCCGTCCTTGGCCAGCTCTCCCGCTATCTCTCTCAGAATGACCTTCTTGATCCAAATCAGTCAGGTTTCAAGACTAGTCATTCAACTGAGACTGCTCTTCTCTGTATCACGGAGCGCTCCGCACTGCTAAAGCTAACTCTCTCTCCTCTGCTCTCATCCTTCTAGACCTATCGGCTGCCTTCGATACTGTGAACCATCAGATCCTCCTCTCCACCCTCTCCGAGTTGGGCATCTCCGGCGCGGCCCACGCTTGGATTGTGTCCTACCTGACAGGTCGCTCCTACCAGGTGGCGTGGCGAGAATCCGTCTCCACACCACGTGCTCTCACCACTGGTGTCCCCCAGGGCTCTGTTCTAGGCCCTCTCCTATTCTCGCTATACACCAAGTCACTTGGCTCTGTCATAACCTCACATGGTCTCTCCTATCATTGCTATGCAGACGACACACAATTAATCTTCTCCTTTCCCCTTTCTGATGACCAGGTGGCGAATCGCATCTCTGTATGTCTGGCAGACATATCAGTGTGGATGACGGATCACCACCTCAAGCTGAACCTCGGCAAGACGGAGCTGCTCTTCCTCCCGGGGAAGGACTGCCCGTTCCATGATCTCGCCATCACGGTTGACAACTCCATTGTGTCCTCCTCCCAGAGCGCTAAGAACCTCGGCGTGATCCTGGACAACACCCTGTCGTTCTCAACTAACATCAAGGCGGTGGCCCGTTCCTGTAGGTTCATGCTCTACAACATCTGCAGAGTACGACCCTGCCTCACACAGGAAGCGGCGCAGGTCCTAATCCAGGCACTTGTCATCTCCCGTCTGGATTACTGCAACTCGCTGTTGGCTGGGCTCCCTGCCTGTGCCATGAAACCCCTACAACTCATCCAGAACGCCGCAGCCCGTCTGGTGTTCAACCTTCCCAAGTTCTCTCACATCACCCCGCTCCTCCGCTCTCTCCACTGGCTTCCAGTTGAAGCTCGCATCCGCTACAAGACCATGGTGCTTGCCTACGGAGCTGTGAGGGGAACGGCACCTCAGTACCTCCAGGCTCTGATCAGGCCCTACACCCAAACAAGGGCACTGCGTTCATCCACCTCTGGCCTGCTCGCCTCCCTACCACTGAGGAAGTACAGTTCCCGCTCAGCCCAGTCAAAACTGTTCGCTGCTCTGGCCCCCCAATGGTGGAACAAACTCCCTCACGACGCCAGGACAGCGGAGTCAATCACCACCTTCCGGAGACACCTGAAACCCCACCTCTTTAAGGAATACCTAGGATAGGATAAAGTAAGCCCTCTCACCCCCCCCCCCCCCCTTTAAAGATTTAGATGCACTACTGTTCCACTGGATGTCATAAGGTGAATGCACCAATTTGTAAGTCGCTCTGGATAAGAGCGTCTGCTAAATGACTTAAATGTAATGTAAATGTACATAGCACACTACTTTGGATCAGATCCTATGGTGTTATATAGTGCACTATGTAGGGGTGCCATTATAATCTACACTGGATAGGTGAAATGTGTTGTTTTACAGGTCAGCTGTAGTAGTACAGTGCCTTTGGATTAAGTGCCTTGCTTAAGGGCACATATATAGATTTGTCACTTTGTCAGCTCAGGTATTTGAACCCGCAACCTCTCAATTACTGGCCCAACACTCTAACCACTAGGCTACCTGCCACCCTACATTTCAGACTCAGCCCCAGACCACAAGCCTCAGATACAGGTTCTACAATCTACACTCTGTGTGGATACTGTATAGCCCATAGACTCAGACTGTTTGCACATTCCTGCTGACTTATTTCACATAACAGTCTAATTGGTATTTAGTATTTTATTAGGATCCCTAATTATCCTCTGCCAAGGCAGCAGCAGCTACTCTTCCCAGGTTCCAAACATGAAACAAAACATAGCTAAAGTAATATACAGAATGTTATAACATTATATGATATATACAAAACATTAAGAACACCTGCTATTTCCATGACACAGACTGACCAGGTGAATCCAGGTGAAAGCTATGGTCCCTTATTGATGTCACCTGTTAAATCCACTTCAACCAGTGTAGATGAAGGAGAGGAGACATGTTAAAGAAGGTTTCTTAAGCCTTGAGACAATTGAGACATGGATTGTGTATGTGTGCCATTCAGAGGGTGAATGGGCAAGACAAAATATTTAAGTGCCTTTGAACGGGGTGTGGTAGTAGGTGCTAGGCGCACCGGTTTCCATGCGTCATGAACTGCAATGCTGCTGGGTTTTTCACGCTCAACAGTTTCCCATGTGTAGCAAGAATGGTCCACCACCAAAAGGACATCCAGCCAACTTGACACAACTTTGTGGAGAATGGGCCAGCATCCCTGTGGAACGCTTTTGGCACCTTGTAAAGTCCATGCCCCAACAAATTGAGGCAATTCTGAAGGAAAAAAACGGTGCAACTCAATATTAGTTAAGTGTTCCTAATGTTTTGTACACTCAGTTTTCATATTCCTACATAACACTTCATAATACTACATCTCCTGCCTCTGCATCACACTTCAGAAACAGCAAATGGCCCCTGCCTTATGAGCCGTTCCAGCTTGCACAGGCCAAGGTTCGTGCAAGGCCACTTATCTACAAAATACATCAAATGTCTGTGTCTCTTTACAGTCCCTGTTGTACCATAAGGTGTTATTTTATCTGTTCTTTTATCTGTTTTATTGCTATCTTGAGAAACCTTGGCTGGCAGAGAGTTCCATGTACTCATGGCTTTAATTAATACTGTGCATATCCCAGCCTCTGTTCTGGACCTGGGGACTGTGAGGAGACTTCTGATTGCATGTCTTGTGTGGTACTGATGAATGTCCGAACTGTGTTGCCAACTGCTTGAACAGACAGTTTGGTACCTTCAACACATCAACACCTCTCACAAAGACCAACAGTAATGTAATCAATCTCTCTTCAACTTTGAGGAGTGCATCTAAGTGCAATACATGCTGCTTTGTTCTGGACCAACTGCTATTTACCGACAATTGAAGTCGGAAATTTACATGCACTTAGGTTGGAGTCATTAAAACTTGTTTTTTAACCACTCCACAAATTTCTTGTTAATAAACTATAGTTTTGGCAAGTCGGTGAGGACATCTACTTTGTGCATGGCACAAGTCATTTTTCCAACAATTGTTTACAGACAGATTATTTGGGTCAGAAGTGGATCAGAAGTTTACATACACTAAGTTGACTGTAAATTAATCAGCTTGGAAAATTCCAGAAAATTATGTCATGGCTTTAGAAGCTTCTGATAGGCTAATTAACATCATTTGAGTCAATTGGAGGTGTACCTGTGGATGTATTTCAAGTCCTACCTTCAAACTCAGTGCCTCTTTGCTTGACATCATGGGAAAATAAAAAGAAATCAGCCAAGACCTCAGAAGAAAAATTGTAGACCTCCACAAGTCTGGTTCATCATTGGGAGCAATTTCCAAACGCCTGAAGGTATCACGTTCATCTGTACAAACAATAGTACGCAAGTATAAACACCATGGGACCACGCAGCCGTCATACCGCTTTGGTGCGAAAAGTGCAAATCAATCCCAGAACAACAGCAAATGACCTTGTGAAGATGCTGGAGGAAATAGGCACAGAAGTATCTATATCCACAGTAAAACGAGTCCTATATCGACATAACCTGAAAGGCCACTCAGCAAAGAAGAAGCCACTGCTCCAAAACTGCCATAAAAAGCCAGACTACGGTTTGCAACTACACATGGGGACAAAGATCATACTTTTTGGAGAATTGTCCTCTGGTCTGATGAAACAAAAATAGAACTGTTTGGCTACAATGACCATCGTTATGTTTGGAGGAAAAAGCGGGAGGCTTACAAGCCGAAGAACACCATCCCAACCGTGAAGCACGGGGTGGCAGCATCATGTTGTGGGGGTGCTTTGCTGCAGGAGGGACTGGTGCACTACAGAAAATAGATGGCATCATGAAGGAGGAAAATTATGTGGATATATTGAAGCAACATCTCAAGACATCAGTCAGGAAGTTAAAGCTTGGTCACAAATGGGTCTTCCAAATGAACAATGATCCCAAGCATACTTCCAAAGTTGTGGTAAAATGGCTTAAGGACAAAAAAGTCAAGGTATTGGAGTGGCCATCACAAAGCCCTGACCTCAATCTCATAAAACATTTGTGGACCGAACTGAAAAAGTGTGTGTGAGCAAGGAGGCCTACAAACCTGACTCAGTTACACCAGCTCTGTCAGGAGGAATGGGACAAAATTCCTCCAACTCAAGTTAAACAATTTCAAGGCAATGCTACCAAATGCTAATTGAGTGTATGTAAACTTCTGACCCACTGGGAATGTGATGAAAGAAGTAAAAGCTGAAATAAATCATTCTGTCTAATATTATTCTGACATTTCACATTCTTAAAGAATGTAGAGATGTCAAGAAAGCAGGTGTGTTCTCTGTCCTGTGATGTTCCAGTGTTAGCATGGTGTGTTCTCTGTCCTGTGATGTTCCAGTGTTAGCATGGTGTGTTCTCTGTCCTGTGATGTTCCAGTGTTAGCATGGTGTGTTCTCTGTCCTGTGATGTTCCAGTGTTAGCATGGTGTGTTCTCTGTCCTGTGATGTTCCAGTGTTAGCATGGTGTGTTCTCTGTCCTGTGATGTTCCAGTGTTAGCATGGTATGTTCTCTTTCCTGTGATGTTCCAGTGTTAGCATGGTGTGTTCTCTGTCCGGTGATGTTCCAGTGTTAGCATGGTGTGTCCTCTGTCCTGTGATGTTCCAGTGTTAGCATGGTGTGTCCTCTGTCCTGTAATGTTCCCTTATTAACATGGTGTGTTCTCTGTCCTGTGATGTTCCAGTGTTAGCATGGTGTGTTCTCTGTCCTGTGATGTTCCAGTGTTAGCATGGTGTGTTCTCTGTCCTGTGATGTTCCAGTGTTAGCATGGTGTGTTCTCTGTCCTGTGATGTTCCAGTGTTAGCATGGTGTGTTCTCTGTCCTGTGATGTTCCAGTGTTAGCATAGTGTGTCCTCTGTCCTGTGATGTTCCCTTGTTAACATGGTGTGTTCTCTGTCCTGTGATGTTCCAGTGTTAGCATGGTGTGTTCTCTGTCATGTGATGTTCCAGTGTTAGCATGGTGTGTTCTCTGTCCTGTGATGTTCCAGTGTTAGCATGGTGTGTTCTCTGTCCGGTGATGTTCCAGTGTTAGCATGGTGTGTTCTCTGTCCTGTGATGTTCCAGTGTTAGCATGGTGTGTTCTCTGTCCTGTGATGTTCCCTTGTTAACATGGTGTGTTCTCTGTCCGGTGATGTTCCAGTGTTAGCATGGTGTGTTCTCTGTCCTGTGATGTTCCCTTGTTAACATGGTGTGTTCTCTGTCCTGTAATGTTCCAGTGTTAGCATGGTGTGTTCTCTGTCCTGTGATGTTCCAGTGTTTGCATAGTATGTTCTCTGTCCTGTGATGTTCCAGTGTTAGCATGGTGTGTTCTCTGTCCTGTGATGTTCCAGTGTTAGCGTGGTGTGTTCTCTGCCCTGTGATGTTCCAGTGTTAGCATGGTGTGTTCTCTGTCCTGTGATGTTCCAGTGTTAGCATGGTGTGTTCTCTGTCCTGTGATGTTCCCTTGTTAGCATGGTGTGTTCTCTGTCCTGTGATGTTCCAGTGGTAGCATGGTGTGTTCTCTGTCCTGTGATGTTCCAGTGTTAGCATGGTGTGTTCTCTGTCCTGTGATGTTCCAGTGTTAGCATGGTGTGTTCTCTGTCCTGTGATGTTCCAGTGTTAGCATGGTATGTTCTCTGTCCTGTGATGTTCCAGTGTTAGCATGGTGTGTTCTCTGTCCGGTGATGTTCCAGTGTTAGCATGGTGTGTCCTCTGTCCTGTGATGTTCCAGTGTTAGCATGGTGTGTCCTCTGTCCTGTAATGTTCCCTTATTAACATGGTGTGTTCTCTGTCCTGTGATGTTCCAGTGTTAGCATGGTGTGTTCTCTGTCCGGTGATGTTCCAGTGTTAGCATGGTGTGTTCTCTGTCCTGTGATGTTCCAGTGTTAGCATGGTGTGTTCTCTGTCCTGTGATGTTCCCTTGTTAACATGGTGTGTTCTCTGTCCGGTGATGTTCCAGTGTTAGCATGGTGTGTTCTCTGTCCTGTGATGTTCCCTTGTTAACATGGTGTGTTCTCTGTCCTGTAATGTTCCAGTGTTAGCATGGTGTGTTCTCTGTCCTGTGATGTTCCAGTGTTTGCATAGTATGTTCTCTGTCCTGTGATGTTCCAGTGTTAGCATGGTGTGTTCTCTGTCCTGTGATGTTCCAGTGTTAGCGTGGTGTGTTCTCTGTCCTGTGATGTTCCAGTGTTAGCATGGTGTGTTCTCTGTCCTGTGATGTTCCAGTGTTAGCATGGTGTGTTCTCTGTCCTGTGATGTTCCAGTGGTAGCATGGTGTGTTCTCTGTCCTGTGATGTTCCAGTGTTAGCATGGTGTGTTCTCTGTCCTGTGATGTTCCAGTGTTAGCATGGTGTGTTCTCTGTCCTGTGATGTTCCAGTGTTAGCATAGTGTGTCCTCTGTCCTGTGATGTTCCCTTGTTAACATGGTGTGTTCTCTGTCCTGTGATGTTCCAGTGTTAGCATGGTGTATTCTCTGTCCTGTGATGTTCCAGTGTTAGCGTGGTGTGTTCTCTGTCCTGTGATGTTCCAGTGTTAGCATGGTGTGTTCTCTGTCCTGTGATGTTCCAGTGTTAGCATGGTGTGTTCTCTGTCCTGTGATGTTCCAGTGTTAGCATGGTGTGTTCTCTGTCCTGTGATGTTCCAGTGTTAGCATGGTGTGTTCTCTGTCCTGTGATGTTCCAGTGTTAGCATAGTGTGTCCTCTGTCCTGTGATGTTCCCTTGTTAACATGGTGTGTTCTCTGTCCGGTGATGTTCCAGTGTTAGCATGGTGTGTTCTCTGTCCTGTGATGTTCCAGTGTTAGCATGGTGTGTTCTCTGTCCTGTGATGTTCCCTTGTTAACATGGTGTGTTCTCTGTCCTGTAATGTTCCCTTATTAACATGATGTGTTCTCTGTCCGGTGATGTTCCAGTGTTAGCATGGTGTGTTCTCTGTCCTGTGATGTTACAGTGTTAGCATGGTGTGTTCTCTGTCCTGTGATGTTCCAGTGTTAGCATGGTGTGTTCTCTGTCCTGTGATGTTCCAGTGTTAGCATGGTGTGTTCTCTGTCCTGTGATGTTCCAGTGTTAGCATGGTGTGTTCTCTGTCCTGTGATGTTCCCTTGTTAACATGGTGTGTTCTCTGTCCTGTGATGTTCCAGTGTTAGCATGGTGTGTTCTCTGTCCTGTGATATTCCCTTGTTAACATGGTGTGTTCTCTGTCCTGTGATGTTCCAGTGTTAGCATGGTGTGTTCTCTGTCCTGTGATGTTCCCTTGTTAACATGGTGTGTTCTCTGTCCTGTGTTGTTCCCTTGTTAACATGGTTTGTTCTCTGTCCTGTGATGTTCCCTTGTTAACATGGTGTGTTCTCTGTCCTGTAATGTTCCAGTGTTACCATGGTGTGTTCTCTGTCCTGTGATGTTCCCTTGTTAACATGGTGTGTTCTCTGTCCTGTGATGTTCCAGTGTTAGCATGGTGTGTTCTCTGTCCGGTGATGTTCCAGTGTTAGCATAGTGTGTTCTCTTTCCTGTGAATATATGAATATACCCTCAGTATTATGTATGTGTGTATGGTTAGGTAATATACCCTCAGTATTATGTATGTGTATATGGTTAGGCAACAGACAAAGACACTGAATATCCTCTGTCGTGACCTGAAGGGATGGAACTCACACGTCACCTGTCATCACATACACTACTTGTCCATAACGCTATCCACATGTATTTACTGTAAAGTAGATAATAGTAGTAGAAGTATAAACTGTCCTGCTATATGAATGATAGTTTTTCTTTTGTGTAATTTACTTTTAAACTTTGGGTGTCTTGTGAGGTGCAAATAACATGCATTATTATTATTAGGTTATTGGATGAATGATGATGATGCTGATGACAACAACAACGATGACGATGACGTAATGCTGCATGGCTTAAGTGTTGTATTGTGATCCTACAATAAACCCATTACAAGCATCAGACATTACCAGCCCCGATTGTTCATGAAAATAGTGTACCTACAAGAATCATCTCTCCACTCTCATCTGATTGAGTCACAGATCATTATGTTGGTTGCCTTCGTACTTCTTCTTGTTTGCCGACTTGAGTGTGATTGGTCAAGATAATGAACCCCCCCTTTCCAAATCAAAATGATATCTCTCTAACTTAACTCCCCTGCCTCTCTCTTTTTCTCTTTTTTTCTCTCTTTTTTCTTTCTCTTTTTTATTCACCATTTTCTTTTACTCCCCACTTCCCTCCCTCTCCCCTCTTTCCCTCTCTTTCACCCCTACTCTCTTCCCTCCCTCTCCCCTCTTTTCCTCTCTTTCACCCCTACTCTCTTCCCCCTCCCTCCCTCTCTTTCACCCCTACTCTCCTCCCTCCCTCCCTCCCTCCCTCCCTCCCTCCCTCCCTCCCTCCCTCCCTCTCTTTCACCCTTACTCTCCCTTACTCTCTTCGCTCCTCCCTCCCTCCCTCCTCCCTCCCTCCCTCCCTCCCTCCCTCCCTCCCTCCCTCCCTCCCTCCTTCTCTCCCCTACTCTCTTCCCTCCCTCCCTCCCTCCCTCTCTTTCACCCCTACTCTCTTCCCTCCCTCTCCCCTCTTTCCCTCTCTTTCACCCCTACTCTCTTCCCTCCCCTCCCTCCCTCCCTCCCTCTCTTTCACCCCTACTTTCTTCCCTCCCCCTCCCTCCCTCTCTTTCACCCCTACTCTCTTCCCTCCCCTCCCTCCCTCTCTTTCACCCCTACTCTCTTCCCTCCCTCTCCCCTCTTTCCCTCTCTTTCACCCCTACTCTCTTCCCCCTCCCTCCCTCCCTCTCTTTCACCCCTACTCTCTTCCCTCCCATCCCTCCCTCCCTCCCTCTCTTTCACCCCTACTCTCTTCCCTCCCATCCCTCCCTCCCTCTCTTTCACCCCTACTCTCTTCCCTCCCTCTCCCCTCTTTCACTCTCTTTCACCCCTCCCTCCCTCCCCTCCCTCCCTCCCTCCCTCCCCCTCCCTCCCTCCCTCCCTCCCTCCCTCCCTCCCTCCCTCCCTCCCTCCCTGCTCCCCTCCCTTCCTCCCTCTCTTTCACCCCTGCTCCCCTCCCTCCCTCTCTTTCACCCCTGCTCCCCTCCCTCCCTCCCTCTCTTTCACCCCTGCTCCCCTCCCTCCCTCCCTCTCTTTCACCCCTGCTCCCCTCCCTCCCTCCCTCTCTTTCACCCCTGCTCCCCTCCCCCTCCCTCTCTTTCACCCATTCCCTCTTCCTTCCCTCCCTCTTCCCCTCTCTCCCTCTCTTTCACCCCTGCTCCCCTCCCTCTCTCCCTCTCTTTCACCCCTGCTCCCCTCCCTCCCTCCCTCTCTTTCACCCCTGCTCCCCTCCCCTCCCTCTCTTTCACCCATGCCCTCTTCCTTCCCTCCCTCTCCCCCTCTCTCCTTCTCTTTCACCCCTGCTCCCCTCCCCTCTCTCCCTCTCTTTCACCCATGCCCTCTTCCTTCCTTCCCTCCCTCTCCCCCTCTCTCCCTCTCTTTCACCCCTACTCTCTTCCCTCCCTCCCTCTTTTCTTCTCTTTCACCCCACTCTCTTCCTTTACTCCCTCTCCCCTCTTTCCCTCTCTTTCATCCCACTCTCTTCCCCCCCCTCACTTTCTCTCACCTTTCTCCTTTCTGTCCCCCTCTCGCTTTCTTTCTTTTTCTCTCCCATCCCTCTCCCTCTCTTTTCCCCACGGTAGTGTGGTGATTGACACTTACAGATTGCCCTGCATTGGAGGCAGTGTGTGTGTGTGTGTGTGTGTGTGTGTGTGTGTGTGTGTGTGTGTGTGTGTGTGTGTGTGTGTGTGTGTGTGTCTGTGTGTGTGTGTGTGTGTGTGTGTGTGTGTGTGTGTGTGTGTGTGTGTGTGTGTGTGTGTGTGTGTGTGTGTGTGTGTGTGTGTGTATGTGTCTGTGTGTGACCCTCTCTCTCTCATCTCCAGCCGACACCGTTTTGTCATCTAATTACTGTGAATCCCTGGCCTGCTCCCCAGCGCTGCATTTCTAATGGGCCTGCCAGCCTGCCTGGCTCCCCCAGCATAGACACACTCAGGCACACACACTGTCTATGCCTATGGGCTGCCCTTGTAAAACCCCATGTAGGCCTGCATGTCCGGAACTTTCATTGGAGGGAGTAGGGAGGAGGACCTCGAGGATGGGGAAAGTATAAACGGGATCCTTGGAACATCCCAACTCTGACTTCACCCCTTTGAACTAATCATTTAGAAAATGGCCTATGTGGCATCGATATGAGTCAGAAACATGTATTCTAGTGTCAAAATTGACTACAAAGTGTAAATAGGAACATTTTGGTTATAAAGTCAGTCTCTTCCAAAACAGAGTTTGTAATCTGAAGGTTGGGTTTGGATTACAATTCATGCTCCCTTTTTCTTATTAACATGTGCTGGTACCCAGACAAGAAACATGTGATTAGTACTTGTTCTTGCTCAGGAAATTGCTACTCTAATAAAAATGTGCTTCCATAAAGTTGTTCAACAATCTTGGGTAGATGGCAGGATATGGATTCTAACCGTCCAGGGGTTGGAACCAAAATTATTTTCCAATTGTTTTGTTCTGAACCGAACCATACATTTCTTTGTTCTGTTCCACCATTCTGACCAGCAAAATAAAGTTCGGAACCTGTTCAAACAAACAAAAATAACGCTTTATATTGTCCCTTTCTGTTCCTTTTTAAACCTCTGAAATATATATTTTATATACATTAAATTACTTCTCCAATCAGTGCAGATAGAGCAGCTTGCTATGGAGCTGGCAAGCTATTTACATGTGTTGGGCAGACGAGTGTAGGGCGCGAGATGCGACTGACATTTTGTGGGTGGGGAGAGAGCAAGAGAAGGTGGAGGAGGAGGTTTGGCTTGAAGCCTTGTGCATCTTGTTGTTATGACATGCATTATCGGAATTAGGTCCACAGAATTGTATACGGAGGAGTGGCTTCTCTGAACTTCAGAGAGGTAACTAACGTTGGACCAGAGCTAGCTAGCTAACGAGCTTGTGTGTGCAGATCAACATAATTCAAATAAAAGCATGTCTTACTTTTTATTTATTTATGCATTTCTTCCTCCAATATGATAACGAGGGGGTGTCATAGCAAACATATTGGTTGATCAATGCCATGGCACATTAGTGGATTGTATTTGCCTGGGCTGCGTTCAGTATGGCAGAACATGTTCAAAGTTTATAGGCCATTTTTTATATTAGCAACCCAGCAGACAATAATATGTAGCGCATATAGCTATGTACCAATATGATATGTCACTTTTCTTTGTTTGCACCAGGTTGCTGTGTTATGAGTGGGTTGCTTTTGACAATAGAGCTGACCAGCTTGTAGTCCTAAAACCGGGAAATGAGTTACCTCTGGTTTGTTCAGCCATCCCTATGTGAAAAACGAATGGCTTTGGAATAAATGCTGAAAATAAGATCTGAGGTTAACACAGGCTTAGGAGATCTTATATATTTTGTTCTATGAGATAATAGCAGTCAGTTAACATGACCTCACCGAATTATGAAGCTTTTATGTGCTGTTTTTATAACAAATTATTCAGAATTCACAAAAAGTGACGTTAGCTGCTGAAGATTATCTCATAGAACAAAACTTACAAGATCTCTTAAGCCTGTGTTTACCAGAGACCTTATTTTAGGAGTTTATCCAAAACACCTACAAAAACGCCATTCATTTTCTCTATAGGCCTTGTCCAGCAAACCATGGCGGAGTTAGTGCCTACAAAAAGGAATGACTATTTCTCTCTATAAGACCCCAGACTACAGCCATATAGTTTTGAACCTAGAAGAAGATCAAGAGAAGGGAGTAGACAAGAAGGAGCTGACTGGGATGGGTGAGAGGAATGTCCTGTTGGCCAGAAAAACATGCTAAGCTAATAGTACTGAGTATCAAGCTAGCTAGCTTGGCTACAACTGATGGCATTGAATTAACTAGCTAGCTGCGTTTTACAGCCAGATTCTCAGTTTTACACTTAGCTAGCTGGCTAGATAATAAACTAAAATGCAATTATTATAAACCGTTATTATCTAGCTAGCTACGGTAGCTAAACATCTGTCAGATGTAAAGCAAGCAGGATCGTGGCATGTGTCAGAAGCAATGCATGTTGGCTAGCTCACATTAGCTAGATCACTTATTAAGAAATAGAGTGGATACTTAACCTCTAAAAGTCTGAGCCACATTTATAAATGGCAAAACAGAGTAAAAAATGTATCATAAGGAATAAGGTTTTGAAGTATCTGTCCTAGGAGATATAACTATATTTTTCTATTTTGGACACATATTTAACCCCCTTTTTGTTGGTACAAAACTACCTCCATACTTCCATGAATGTTTTAAACCGGTACAGGGTTACTTTCAGATGAGACACTTGTGGGGTTAGTAGAGCAAAACGGGGAACACCATTGTGTTTGTGAGAGTCTCATCTTTCCATAGTGGTCATATTGTGCCAAACCGCTACAGACGTTTTCGTGACAAGACCGATTTTCGGGATGTCTCATGGTCTGACAAACACTGCTTTAGCTCGACCATCTTCCACCGCAGATGCGAAAGACCGACATAGGAGGATGCAGTGGATTGAGACTCAGCCCATGCATATCTCTAGCGTAAACTGACAGATTTTAAATCAAATCAAAGTTTATTTGTTACACGTGCCGAATATAACAGTGAAATGCTTACTTACAGGCTTTAACCAATAGTGCAAAAAAGGTGTTAGGTTAACAATAGGTAAGTAAAGAAATAGAACAACAGTAAAAAGACAGGCTATATACAGTAGCGGGGCTACATACAGTAGCGGGGCTATAAAAGTAGTGAGGCTACACACAGACACCGGTTAGTCAGACTGATTGAGGTAGTATGTACATGTAGACATGGTTAAAGTGACTATGCATATATGATGAACAGAGAGTAGTAGTAGTGTAAAAGAGGTGTTGGTGGGTGGGACACAATGCAGATAGCCCAGTTAGCCAATGTGTGGGAGCACTGGTTGGTCGGCCCAATTGAGGTAGTATGTACATGAATGTATAGTTAAAGTGACTATGCATATATGATAAACAGAGAGAAGCAGCAGCGTAAAAAGAGGGGCTGGAGGGGCACACAATGCAAATATTCCGGGTAGCCATTTGATTACCTGTTCAGGAGTCTTATGGCTTGGGGGTAAAAACTGTTGAGAAGCCTTTTTGTTCTAGACTCGGCACTCCGGTACCGCTTGCCATGCGGTAGTAGAGAGAACAGTCTATGACTGGGGTGGCTGGGGTCGTTGACAATTTTTAGGGCCTTCCTCTGACACCGCCTGGTGTAGTGGTCCTGGATGGCAGGCAGCTTTGCCCCAGTGATGTACTGGGCCGTACGCACTACCCTCTGTAGTGCCTTGCGGTCAGAGGCCGAGCAATTGCCGTACCAGGCAGTGATGCAACCAGTGATGCAACATGCTCTCGATGTTACAGCTGTAGAACCTTTTGAGGATCTCAGGACCCATGCCAAATCTTTTTAGTTTCCTGAGGGGGAATAGGCTTTGTCGTGCCCTCTTCACGACTGTCTTGGTGTGTTTGGACCATTCTAGGTTGTTGTTGATATGGACACAGAGGAACTTGAAGCTCTCAACCTGCTCCACTACAGCCCCGTCGATGAGAACGGGGGCATGCTCAGTTTTGCTTTTCCTGTAGTCCACAATCATCTCCTTTGTCTTGGTTACGTTGAGGGATAGGTTGTTATTCTGGCACCACCCGGCCAGGTCTCTGACCTCCGCCCTATAGGCTGTCTCGTCGTTGTCGGTGTTCAGGCCTTCCACTGTTGTGTCGTCTGCAAACCTAATGATGGTATTGGAGTCGTGCCTGGTCATGCTGTTGTGGGTAAACAGGGAGTACAGGAGGGGACTGAGCACGCACCCCTGTGGAGCTCCAGTGTTGAGGATCAGCGTGGCAGATGTGTTGCTACCTACCCTCACTACCTGGGGGTGGCCCATCAGGAAGTCCAGGATCCAGTTGCAGAGTGATGAGCATTAAGGGGGATTTATTTTTGTTTTTACTTAGATTGACACACAGCTGCGTCAATAGACTCTTAAGGTTGAATTAATATTGTTGTCATTTAGCTAGCTAGCTAGCTACCTTGTCTAATTTTCTTTAACATCCATGTTTAAGTGGTCTGGCTGCAAAATTAGGTCTCAACTATCACAGGCATCTAAGCTAGCAGCTATCTAGCTACAGTCAAATAAGGAGGAGCATGTTGTAATGGTGGAATAAGTCACCTATGTGAAGCTAGTCACAATAGTGGAATTTGCTGTTCCCCTTAGCAATTGTTAGTGAGATGAGACATGGTGCCATAATATGAATAATATCTTAGCTAGTAATAGATATAGCCATTATCACAAAATGGCATACATGTTTTTGATTAGTTCTATTGTCATTTACATACATGTTTTTAATTAGTTCTATTGTCATTTACATACATGCATGGGAAGTAGGCAAACTGTTACATGAATCCTAAATACAGGTACAATTTTATTTTATTAAGCTCTGCAATTTGTCATCTGATTTCTTGGAGCCTGGTTTAGATAGATGCAACCATACTACAAGGCAGGACATTTCTCTGCTTCCAGGTTGAGGCTTGCTACCAGTAGGAACATGGAGTACTCTGTCAGTAAGTCATGATATTGTTATTTTCCTTTATATTGCATGATACTAGGCAGAAGGGCCCTGGGCCAGTGGGAGGTCAGGGTGAGGGCTCTCTCTCTCTTTCTTGCACTCACTACCACTATCCGTCTTGCTCCAGGTGCTACAGAGACAGAACGGTCCAAGGACTTCCAGAGCCTTCTGACCAACTACCTGCGATCTCTCCATAGCCCAGAGATGTAAGCTACGCTCATAACAGTATACCTGATGCACTATGTAAACCTTCACTATGACAGTCTGCTTGTGTGACAACATAGCTTATTATCCAGGGCCACTGGTTGGATTGGATTTTCTGTACTCAAAACACATGCTGTCTCCTCCCTGTAAAAGTCTCCTTGATTTGATCAAAACTACCACGTATCCTATGGAACTCTAGAGCAGCACATCAAAACACCTGCCACCCTGTTGTCAGCTATCTGCAGACAGTTCCCAACTACCAAGGCTTTCAAAGGCCACCTTTTGGGGATGTCCAAGTGCAAGAAAAAGTTGTATAAGCTCAGTTTTATTTTGCTCCAAAACAACTGTTCATAGCATGTTTGTCACGTTGATCTTCACACACTTGGAGCTTATTATTCAAAAGGTATAAAGTAAATGCAAGTCTCATGTCAGGGTGAATACATTTTATGAATGTATACCAGACAACATACAGGTGTGTCAACTAAAATATATATCCCAGACAAGATTGAAGAATGAGACAAGTAGACAAAGTGAACATAAGTCAGTGATTGCATCCATAACAGCCAGCTTGAAGATGTGTCACCGTCCAGGAACTGAGGCAGCGGCAAGGGGAGCAGGGGCAGGGTAAGCAGGTCCGGAGCGGAATCCAAGGAAGCAGAAGAGCGGGGGTCCAGGGCAGGGAAGCAGGACTGATGAGATGAGGGACTGGTGACAGGGACCAGAGTCAGAGTGGACAGAACTGTAGTGGAGAGAAGAGCAGTGTCAGGCTCGGGAAACCAGGCACCACAGGATAATAAGCTCTATGCAGGCACAAACCGCTTGACATGCAGACTCCTGTGCAAAGGCTAAGATCTAGTGGCAGGGCTGAGTATTTGTAGAGGTCTTGATTATTGAACAGGTTGCAGCTGGTGGGGATCTGCTCTGACTCCAGCACATCTGTCTCCACTCCCACAATCAGATACACCCACACAGAGCGAGGGAGAGCGCACTGGGGGTGTTGGCAGGTTAGGGAGACACAGGATGAGAAGTAGAGGGCATGGCAGGGGAAGATGTAACATGTACTCAGTGTGAAGGCAAAAATCCTAAAATCAGTACTACTCTGAGATCCTTTGTTTATATGGGCCCTGGCCTGTCAGCGTGCTGGCCTGTCAGCAACGCCACTCCACCTGAAAGGCAACAACAACAAAATAAATCTTAGGAAGTCAGTAACTTAGATAACTAGCTAATGTAACACTAATGTAAATGTGCACAAGCCCCTAATCAGCCAAATTATATGAAAACGCAACCTATTTACAGTAAAATTAGGACGGGCATTTTTCTTGCCAACGTTCAGTCAAAAATACATATTTAAGCAGGCAGGGGAACAAAGTAGTTTGACAAAAACGGTTCAAATGGTAACTAGTGTTAGCAGTTGATGTTATTCTTCAATAACACAGACGCCAGAGCAAATCAGGAGGAGAAAAATATATTTCTTCAAAGAGAAAAAATCATAGTAGTTGTGCTGGAAAGTGGATGGTAGATTTCATTTTTCCCTGTTCTCAGTGTTTTCTCCTCTGAACAAAGAGACTGGATGTAGTTTATACCCAAGCCTAGTCTGTGGTTGACCAATTAGAATTCCTTGCAATAAAATTGGGCCAATGGCCAAATACCCAGTATCCCCTTTCAGGCTCAATGTATAGACAATTTGGACCAATGAGAATTTGCCACATGTAACTATGAGTCCCGGACTGGAACCCTTACACAGATTCTAAACAGATGTTGAACTGAAAAACAACCCGTGTCCCTGACCCATTAATCTTCAGTTTCCCATTACAGAAAAACAACCCGTGTCCCTGACCCATTAATCTTCAGTTTCCCATTACAGAAAAACAACCCGTGTCCCTGACCCATTAATCTTCAGTTTCCCATTACAGAAAAACAACCCGTGTCCCTGACCCATTAATCTTCAGTTTCCCATTACAGAAAAACAACCCGTGTCCCTGACCCATTAATCTTCAGTTTCCCATTAGAGAAAAACAACCCGTGTCCCTGACCCATTAATCTTCAGTTTCCCATTACAGAAAAACAACCCGTGTCCCTGACCCATTAATCTTCAGTTTCCCATTACAGAAAAACAACTACTTCCATTGATATTTAATTCCCTATTACAGAAAAACAACTATTTCCATAGATCGTTAATTCCCTGCGTTGTGTATTTCTCTTTAAATATTCTTACACTAGCTTGTCTTTAAAGCTACCAATTATATAGCTAGTTGTTATTTTCTAGAAACCTAGCTTGAGTCCACTTAGCTAGCTAACGTGAACTCTGTTTTTTATTTATTTTTTATTTCACCTTTATTTAACCAGGTAGGCTAGTTGAGAACAAGTTCTCATTTGCAACTGCGACCTGCCCAAGATAAAGCATAGCAGTGTGAACAGACAACACAGAGTTACACATGGAGTAAACAATTAACAAGTCAATAATACAGCAGAAAAAAGGAGAGTCTATATACATTGTGTGCAAAAGGCATGAGGGGGTAGGCGAATAATTACAATTTAGCAGATTAACACTGGAGTGATAAATGATCAGATGGTCATGTACAGGTAGAGATATTGGTGTGCAAAAGAGCAGAAAATAAAATAAATAAAAACAGTATGGGGATGAGGTAGGTAAAAATGGGTGGGCTATTTACCGATAGACTATGTACAGCGGCAGCGATCGGTTTAGCTGCTCAGATAGCAGATGTTTGAAGTTGGTGAGGGAGATAAAGTCTCCAACTTCAGCGATTTTGCAATTCGTTCCAGTCACAGGCAGCAGAGAACTGGAACGAAAGGCGGCAAATGAGGTGTTGGCTTTAGGGATGATCAGTGAGATACACCTGCTGGAGCGCGTGTTACGGGTGGGTGTTGCCATCGTGACCAGTGAACTGAGATAATGCGGAGCTTTACCTAGCATGGACTTGTAGATGACCTGGAGCCAGTGGGACTGGCGACGAATATGTAGCGAGGGCCAGCCGACTAGAGCATACAGGTCGCAGTGGTGGGTGGTATAAGGTGCTTTAGTGACAAAACGGATGGCACTGTGATAAACTGCATCCAGTTTGCTGAGTAGAGTGTTGGAAGCAATTTTGTAGATGACATCGCGAAGTCGAGGATCGGTAGGATCGTCAGTTTTACTAGGGTAAGTTTGGCGGCGTGAGTGAAGGAGGCTTTGTTGCGGAATAGAAAGCCGACTCTAGATTTGATTTTCGATTGGAGATGTTTGATATGAGTCTGGAAGGAGAGTTTACATTCTAGCCAGACACCTAGGTACTTATAGATGTCCACATATTCAAGGTCGGAACCATCCAGGGTGGTGATGCTAGTCAGGCGTGCGGGTGCAGGCAGCGAACGGTTGAAAAGCATGCATTTGGTTTTACTAGCGTTTAAGAGCAGTTGGAGGCCACGGAAGGAGTGTTGTATGGCAGGTAGTAAGGCGATAGCTCATGGCATTTTTAATTTACATTTTTAAATTTATTTTACCTTTTTTTAACTAGGCAAGTCAGTTAAGAACAAATTCTTATTTTCAATGACGGCCTAGGTTCAGGGGCAGAATGACAGATGTGTCAATTTTATCAATCAGATAAACAGCTTGCAAATATATTCATTAACCTATGTGTCCCTTGTAGCAGCATTTATATACCATTCCAAACTCGTTAAACATTATCCAGTCCAAATATGCCATGACTACACAAGTTGTATCTGTTTGCATCAGTTTTAATTCAGGGCTTTTATTCTGAAGGCAAACTGCAAATTCTACTATTGTGGCTAATCCTTATTGTGGCTAATTTCATGTTGTTGGTGCAAAATCAAGCAAAAGCAGTCGAGCAACGCACCTTGACATTGATCAACCAATGGTGTTTTAGATATCACCCACAGACATTTGATTAACAACCCCTCATTATCATATTGGAGGTTGAAATACAGATTATTTATTTATCTATTTATGTGTATTATTTATTCATTCATTTAATTATAATTGCAGCAGGTTTGGTCCTCCATAAGCTAGCTAACTAGCTAAGTCTAAGACTGAGACTCTGGATGTAAAACGCAGCTAGCTAGCCAACTCAACTCTGTCAGTTTTAGCCAAGTTAGATAGCTTGATACTCATTAACGTTAGCTTACCATGCTTTTCTGTCACGTCCTGATCTTTTTCACCTGTCTTTGTGCTTGTCTCCACCCTGCTCCAGGTGTCACCTATCTTCCCCATCATCCCCTGTGTACTTATACCTGCGTCTTCTGTTTGTCTGTTGCCAGTTCGTCTTGTTTGTCAAGCCTACCATTGTTTGTCCTGTCAACTCCTGTCGTTTCCCAGACTCTCTTTTCTCGCCCTCCTGATTTTTGACTTGCATGTCCTGACCCTGAACCCGCCCGCCTGACCACTCTGCCTGACCCTGAGCCTGCCTTCTTGTATCTTTGCCCCTATATGGATTTCCAACCTCTGCCTGAGCCTGAGCCTGCCTACCGTCCTGTACCTTTGCCTCTGTTGCTGTAATAAACTTTGTTACTTCGACACGGTCTGCATCTGGGTCTTACCTTATCCTGATACTTTTCTGGCCAACTGGTCATTTCTCTCGCTCATCCCGGTCAACTCCTTCTTGCCTACTCCCGTCTTATGGTCTTCATCTAGGTTCAAAACTATATGGCTGTAGTCCAGTGCCTTATTATCAAAAGCAACCCACTCGTAACACAGCCAGCTGGTGCAGGCAGGCAGTCAATGACTCAGACTCTTTCAAAACTATTCACCTGTTTTTACAGCAAGTAAGGACAACATTCCAGTTGTTATTTTTGTGTGTCTTTATGGTGCACATATCATAGATATAATTTCCAATTTCCCACCCAAAAGTTATATTATATTGGTACATAGCTACAGTTGAAGTCAAAAGTTTATATACACCTTAGCCAAATACATTTAAACTCAGTTTTTCACAATTCCTGACAATTAATCCCAGTAAAAGTTCCCTGTTTTAGGTTAGTTAGGATCACCACTTTATTTTAAGAATATGAAATGTCAGAATAATAGTAGAGAGAATGATTTCTTTCAGCTTTTATTTCTTTCATCATGTTTTTAGTGGGTCAGAAGTGTACATACGCTCAATTATTATTTGGTAGCATTGCCTTGAAATTGTTTAACTTGGGTCAAACATTTTGGGTAGCCTTCCACAAGCTTCCTAAAATAAGTTGGAGGAATTGTGTCCCATTCCTCCTGACAGAGCTGGTGTAACTGAGTCAGGTTTGTAGGCCTCCTTGCTCGCACATGCTTTTTCAGTTCTGCCCATACATTTTCTATAGGATTGAGGTCAGGGCCTTGTGATGGCCACTTCAATGCTTTGACTTTGTTGTCCTTAAGCCATTTCGTCACAACTTTGGAAGTATGCTTGGGGTCAATGTCCATTTGGAAGACCCATTTGCGACCAAGCTTTAACTTCCTGACTGATGTCTTGAGATGTTGCTTCAATATATCAACATAATTTTCCATCCTCATGATGCCATCTATTTTGTGAAGTGCACCAGTCCCTCCTGCAGCAAAGCACCCCCACAACATGATGCTGCCACACCCGTGCTTCACGGTTGGGATGGTGTTCTTCAGCTTGCAAGCCTCCACCTTTTTCCTCCAAACATAACGATGGTCATTATGGCCAAACAGTTCTATTTTTGTTTCATCAGACCAGAGGACATTTCTCCAAAAAGTATGATATTTGTCCCCATGTTCAGTTGCAAACCGTAGTCTGGCTTTTTTATGGCAATTTTGGAGCAGTGGCTTCTTCCTTGCTGAGCGGCCTTTCAGGTTATGTCTATATAGGACTCGTTTTACTGTGGATATAGATACTTTCGTACCTGTTTCCTCCAGCATCTTCACAAGGTCCTTTGCTGTTGTTCTGGGATTGATTTGCACTTTTCGCACAAAGCGCTATGATGGCTGCGTGGTCGGATGGTGTTTATACTTGCATACTATTGTTTGTACAGATGAACATGGTACCTTCAGGTGTTTGGAAGCTGCTCCCAAGGATGAACCAGACTTGTGGAGGTCTACAATTTTTCTTCTGACGTCTTGGCTGATTACTTTCGATTTTCCCATGATGTCAAGCAAAGAGGCACTGAGATTGAAGGTAGGCCTTGAAATACATCCACAGGTACACCTCCAATTGACTCAACTGATGTCAGTTATCCTATCAGAAGCTTCTAAAGCCATTACATCATTTTCTGGAATTTTCCAAGCTGTTTAAAGGCACAGTCAAGTTAGTGTATGTAAACTTCTGATCCACTGGAATTGTGATGCAATGAATTATAAGTGAAATAATCTGTCTGTAAACAATTTTTGGAAAAAGTCCTTCTGTCATGCACAAAGTAGATGTCCTAACCGAGTTTCCAAAACTATAGTTTGTGAAGTGGTTGAAAAACGAGTTTTAATGACCCCAACCTAAGTGTATGTAAACTTCTGACTTCAACTGTATCTGTGCTACACATTGTTTGGGGGGGTGCGAATGTGAAACATGACCTTTGAACACATTCTGTCATGCTGAACTCAGCCCAAACAAATTCAATTGAGAAATGCACCGTGGCATTGATCAACCAATGGTCTGTTAGATACCACCCACATACGTTTGATTGACACCTCCTTATTATCATATTGGAAGAAGAAAGATAGAAAGAAATTAATAAATAATATAAATGAATAAGATGAAAGTGGGATTCATTATTGTATTATTTGTGTGCATTCAATCATCCATTTATTTATGCATCTATTTATTAACCTCAGACCTTATTTTCAACATTTATTTGCCATAGGAATACGTGGGTGACGTCAGTGCTATCACTTTTACAACTGGGTACTGGACTTCCTGACGGGCCGCCCCCAGGTGGTGAGGGTAGGCAACAACATCTCCTCCCCCCTGATCCTCAACACTGGGGCCCCACAAGGGTGCGTTCTGACCCCTCTCCTGTACTCCCTGTTCACCCACGACTGCGTGGCCACGCACGCCTCCAACTCAATCATCAAGTTTGCGGACGACACAACAGTGGTAGGCTTGATTACCAACAACGACGAGACGGCCTACAGGGAGGAGGTGAGGGCCCTCGGAGTGTGGTGTCAGGAAAATAACCTCACACTCAACGTCAACAAAACTAAGGAGATGATTGTGGACTTCAGGAAACAGCAGAGGGAACACCCCCCTATCCACATCGATGGAACAGTAGTGGAGAGGGTAGCAAGTTTTAAGTTCCTCGGCATACACATCACAGACAAACTGAATTGGTCCACTCACACAGACAGCATCGTGAAGAAGGCGCAGCAGCGCCTCTTCAACCTCATGAGGCTGAAGAAATTTGGCTTGTCACCAAAAGCACTCACAAACTTCTACAGATGCACAATCGAGAGCATCATGGCGGGCTGTATCACCGCCTGGTACGGCAACTGCTCCACCCCTCAACCGTAAGGCTCTCCAGAGGGTAGTGAGGTCTGCACAACGCATCACCGGGGGCAAACTACCTGCCCTCCAGGACACCTACACCACCCGATGTTACAGGAAGGCCATAAAGATCATCAAGGACATCAACCACCCGAGCCACTGCCTGTTCACCCCGCTATCATCCAGAAGGTGAGGTCAGTACATGTGCATCAAAGCTGGGACCGAGAGACTGAAAAACAGCTTCTATCTCAAGGCCATCAGACTGTTAAACAGCCACCACTAACATTGAGTGGCTGCTGCCAACACACTGTCATTGACACTGACCCAACTCCAGCCACTTTAATAATGGGAATTGATGGGAAATTATGTAAATATATCACTAGCCACTTTAAACAATGCTACCTTATATAATGTTACTTACCCCCCATTATTCATCTCATATGCATACGTATATACTGTACTCTACATCATCGATTTTGCATCCTTATGTAAGACATGTATCACTAGCCACTTTAACTATGCCACTTTGTTTACTTTGTCTACATACTCATCTCATATGTATATACTGTACTCGATACCATCTACTGTATGCTGCTCTGTACCATCACTCATTCATATATCCTTATGTACATATTCCTTATCCCCTTACACTGTGTATAAGACAGTAGTTTTGGAATTGTTAGTTAGATTACTTGTTGGTTATCACTGCATTGTCGGAACTAGAAGCACAAGCATTTCGCTACACTCGCATTAACATCTGCTAACCATGTGTATGTGACAAATAAAATTTGATTTGATTTGATTTGATTTGTATATACTGTACTCTACATCATCGACTGCATCCTTATGTAATACATGTATCACTAGCCACTTTAACTATGCCACTTTGTTAAGAGGGTCTGCTAAATGACTTAAATGTAAATGTAAATATGTATATACTGTACTCGATACCATCTACTGTATCTTGCTTATGCTGCTCTGTACCATCACTCATTCATATATCCTTATGAACATATTCTTTATCCCCTTACACTGTGTATAAGACAGTAGTTTAGGAATTGTTAGTTAGATTACTTGTTGGTTATTACTGCATTGTCGGAACTAGAAACACAAGCATTTCGCTACACTCGCATTAACATCTGCTAACCATGTGTATGTGACAAATAACATTTGATTTGATTTGATTTTGATTTAATGTCTATGGTTCCAACCCTGTAAAAGTCAAACCTGAGACTGGTATGATGTTGGTAAGTAGCTATGTTTTCTTTATAGATAGCAACATGCCATTATTTGACAGGTTATGCCGCCATGATGCTAGGCTATGATACTGTGATGTAACTCGTTGAATACATAGCCTCTCCCTAATGTGTAATGTGAGAGGAATATTTACATTGAACCTGAACTCATGTTGATCCGTGCAAGCTAACGTTAGCTAGCTAGCTAATAATCAACCAAACCTGAAGACATGTTTGATGCATGTTGCCAGCTTGCTTTTAATAATGTTTTAATTCGAACTGGCTTGCTACTGTAAGATCCCTGCTAAATTATCAAGCAAACTAGCTAGCTAGCATTTGAGGGCTTCAGCACACCCCAAAAAATATGCTAACAAGCAACAACATTATTGTGTATTTTATAGGGCAAAAATAATGATGACAGATCCCCAGATAAGGAACCAGTGGCCAGATACCAGTCCCGTTTCAGGTAATGTAGGACATAACCACCATTGATAATGCAATCAGTGTTTGTGTCTTGTGTGTTGTACATGTCCCTTGTGAATTAGCTGTTAACTGCTGGCTTCCATGACTGTATGATGACAGTCTTTCTTTCTCTCCTTCCCTCTATTTCTCTGTGATAGGAGCTGGGTCAGATCTGTAAGTCAGGCTCCTTCATGACCAGTGTTAACTTTTCTGCCTAAGTCAGCCAACTGTCTTTCCTATACATTGCCTTTGTTAATACTGTAAATGCGGCTGTTTTTCTAAGGCCTGATCAGCCCTGGGTATCAATGGTGTTATCTATGTAAGAGAAACATATATATAACATATATATTATAAAAATCCACTTCTAACACCGGTATCTGTGACGAGGGGGGTCTGGAGCTGATCGACTGGCACTGGAAAACACCTTAGAAGAGATTAAAACGGACTACTAATAAGTATAAACAGAATTTACAGATAGACAATAACTTGAATATACGGACAAGACAACACCACCCATTCAATACATGTGTCACTCATCAACTTGACCTCTCTCTTTATACAGATGAAGGACAGGAGAGGCTTTGGTCATGGAGTCCTCTGACTGAAAGACAGGTTGATACTGATGTCTGAATTGGGAACCACCTTGCACTCAGCATAACATTTATACAAGCCACATGTATAACTTTCTTGACCTGCCACCTGACTGCACATGTCCATCACTTGGAAAACATCAATTCAAGTCAAATTGTATTTGTCACATACACGTGTTTAGCAGATGTTATTGCGGGTGTAGCGAAATGCTTGTGTTTCAAGCTCCAACAGTGCAGTAATATCTAACAATACACACACATCTAAAGTAAAGGAATGGAATTAAGAATATATAAATATATGGGCAAGCAGTGTCAGAGAAGGAAGGGAATTACGCACCCAGTAGAGACATTACCTCACCCAGAAGAGACGTTACCTCACCCAGTAGAGACATTACCTCACCCAGTAGAGACATTACCTCACCCAGTAGAGACATTACCTCACCCAGTAGAGACATTACCTCACCCAGAAGAGACGTTACCTCACCCAGTAGAGACATTACCTCACCCAGAAGAGACGTTACCTCACCCAGTAGAGACATTACCTCACCCAGAAGAGACGTTACCTCACCCAGTAGAGACATTACCTCACCCAGTAGAGACATTACCTCACCCAGAAGAGACGTTACCTCACCCAGTAGAGACATTACCTCACCCAGTAGAGACATTACCTCACCCAGAAGAGACGTTACCTCACCCAGTAGAGACATTACCTCACCCAGTAGAGACATTCGTCACCCAGTAGAGACATTACCTCACCCAGAAGAGACGTTACCTCACCCAGTAGAGACATTACCTCACCCAGTAGAGACATTACCTCACCCAGTAGAGACAGAACCTCACCCAGTAGAGACATTACCTCACCCAGTAGAGACATTACCTCACCCAGTAGAGACATTACCTCACCCAGTAGAGACATTACCTAACCCAGTAGAGACATTACCTCACCCAGTAGAGACATTACCTCAACCAGAGAGCTGTACATGTCAGTGTGTTAGACAGAACCTCCCCCAGAGAGCTGTACATGTCAGTGTGTTAGACAGAACCTCACCCAGTAGAGGCAGAACCTCACCCAGAGAGATGTACATGTCAGTGTGTTAGACAGACAGAACCTCACCCAGAGAGATGTACATGTCAGTGTGTTAGACAGAACCTCACCCAGAGAGATGTACATGTCAGTGTGTTAGACAGAACCTCACCCAGAGAGATGTACATGTCAGTGTGTTAGACAGACAGAACCTCACCCAGAGAGATGTACATGTCAGTGTGTTAGACAGAACCTCACCCAGAGAGATGTACATGTCAGTGTGTTAGACAGAACCTCACCCAGAGAGATGTACATGTCAGTGTGTTAGACAGAACCTCACCCAGAGATGTACATGTCAGTGTGTTAGACAGACAGAACCTCACCCAGAGAGATGTACATGTCAGTGTGTTAGACAGAACCTCACCCAGAGAGATGTACATGTCAGTGTGTTAGACAGACAGAACCTCACCCAGAGAGATGTACATGTCAGTGTGTTAGACAGAACCTCACCCAGCGATATGTACATGTCAGTGTGTTAGACAGACAGAACCTCACCCAGAGAGATGTACATGTCAGTGTGTTAGACAGAACCTCACCCAAAGAGATGTACATGTCAGTGTGTTAGACAGAACCTCACCCAGAGAGATGTACATGTCAGTGTGTTAGACAGAACCTCACCCAAAGAGATGTACATGTCAGTGTGTCAGACAGAACCTCACCCAGAGAGATGTACATGTCAGTGTGTTAGACAGAACCTCACCCAAAGAGATGTACATGTCAGTGTGTTAGACAGAACCTCACCCAGAGAGATGTACATGTCAGTGTGTTAGACAGAACCTCACCCAGAGAGATGTACATGTCAGTGTGTTAGACAGACAGAACCTCACCCAGAGAGATGTACATGTCAGTGTGTTAGACAGAACCTCACCCAGAGAGATGTACATGTCAATGTGTTAGACAGAACCTCACCCAGAGAGATGTACATGTCAGTGTGTTAGACAGAAAGAACCTCACCCAGAGAGTTGTACATGTCAGTGTGTTAGACAGAACCTCACCCAGAGAGATGTACATGTCAGTGTGTTAGACAGAACCTCACCCAGAGAGATGTACATGTCAGTGTGTTAGACAGAACCTCACCCAGAGAGATGTACATGTCAGTGTGTTAGACAGACAGAACCTCACCCAGAGAGATGTACATGTCAGTGTGTTAGACAGAACCTCACCCAGAGAGATGTACATGTCAGTGTGTTAGACAGAACCTCACCCAGAGATGTACATGTCAATGTGTTAGACAGAACCTCACCCAGAGAGATGTACATGTCAGTGTGTTAGACAGAAAGAACCTCACCCAGAGAGTTGTACATGTCAGTGTGTTAGACAGAACCTCACCCAGAGAGATGTACATGTCAGTGTGTTAGACAGAACCTCACCCAGAGAGATGTACATGTCAGTGTGTTAGACAGAACCTCACCCAGAGAGATGTACATGTCAGTGTGTTAGACAGACAGAACCTCACCCAGAGATGTACATGTCAGTGTGTTAGACAGAACCTCACCCAGAGATGTACATGTCAGTGTGTTAGACAGAACCTCACCCAGAGAGTTGTACATGTCAGTGTGTTAGACAGACAGAACTCACCCAAAAAGAGATGTACATGTCAGTGTGTTAGACAGAACCTCACCCAGAGAGATGTACATGTCAGTGTGTTAGACAGACAGAACCTCACCCAGAGAGATGTACATGTCAGTGTGTTAGACAGACAGAACCTCACCCAGAGAGATGTACATGTCAGTGTGTTAGACAGAACCTCACCCAGAGAGATGTACATGTCAGTGTGTTAGACAGAACCTCACCCAGAGAGATGTACATGTCAGTGTGTTAGACAGACAGATTCTTAGGGCAAATAGACCTTAAAAATAGAAATGCCATTCTAGTTCTGGTTAGACAGCTGTTGTAGTCCACAGACAACTGATTTTGATTTGTTAGGTAAAGTGTAGTCTTTATAAGCACATCAATATGATATTTATAGCAGAATTTTCTTTTCTTGTCTTTAACACGAATACATCCATCGATTTGATTTATTTTGAATGTATTTTTTTTGTTGATGTATCTACATTTAGCTGGGCGATGTTTGTGTCCACATGTAACCTACACCTGAAGGGATATTAGTTCTGGGATCTGTCTCCCAGGAAAGATCTAACAGCGGACATGAGGAGAGACGAGACATAACTAGCCAGTTATAGAATATGGTATTGTAGGACAGCTGAGCTGACTCAAGACCAGGCATTCAACTCATAGTGGATACGTTTCCACGGTAACATATATTTACATGAGGTGATGAAACGTTGAAACTAAGCTGCAAGCTACTTTAGTAACAAGGTGTTGTAGAACGAGTATCTTATGAATCACATATCACTGGCTCTTGCTATCTTGCCATAACTCATTTGACAGAGAAATATCAGCTAGATAGGAAAGCCAGCTGCAGCTGTAACCAAGCTATGCTAGCTAGCTGCCGTCAGCATGGCTGAACACAAGGTCCATGCAGGCTTCAGCCTACAGAGAACTGAATTAGCTGACCATCTTGAGAAGGCGAGTCAGGAGGGGAGAAGTCCTCAACTTCAAAACTTTGTTCTCTCCATAGCAAAGATATCTTAGCTTAGTTAACCTCGCTGTTCTCACTATTACCTTGTTTTTGTGATTGAATGGCAAAGACACACCCAAGAAACACTCACATCGAACCACACCCCCAAGAAAACTCTTGCTTGCCTTCAGTCATGATAGACTGCAGAAAGCATTTCTTATTGAGCATTAATGAAAAATGAGGCCAAATCAGGAAGTGCAGTCTGTTTTTTCTGTCTCTGTCCGCCTGTCTCTCTGTCTGTCTGTCAGTCTCTGTCTCTCTTTCTGTCTCTCTTTCTGTCTCTGTCTGTCTGTCTGTCTGTCTGTCTGTCTGTCTGTCTGTCTGTCTGTCTGTCTGTCTCTTTCTCTCTCTCTCTCTCTCTCTCTCTCTCTCTCTGGCTGTTTCTTTCTCTGTGTCTGTCTGTCTCTCTGTGTCAGCCTGTCAGTCTCTTTCTGTCTCCTGTCTGTCTGTCAGACGGACGGTCTGTCTGTCTGTCTGTCTGTCTGTCTGTCTGTCTCTCTCTCTGGCTGTTTCTTTCTCTCTCTCTCTCTCTGGCTGTCTCATCCGTGTCTGTCTTTTCTGTCTGTCTGTCTCTCTCTCTGGCTGTTTCTTTCTCTGTGTCTGTCTGTCTCTCTGTCTCTCTGTGTCAGCCTGTCAGTCTCTTTCTGTCTCCTGTCTGTCTGTCTGTCTGTCTCTCTCTCTCTCTCTGGCTGTTTCTTTCTCTGTGTCTGTCTGTCTCTCTGTGTCAGCCTGTCAGTCTCTTTCTGTCTCCTGTCTGTCTGTCTGTCTGTCTGTCTGTCTGTCTGTCTGTCTGTCTGTCTGTCTGTCTGTCTGTCTGTCTGTCTGTCTGTCTGTCTGTCTGTCTGTCTGTCTGTCTGTCTGTCTGTCTGTGTCTGCTTTTTCTGTCTGTCTGTCTGTCTGTCTGTCTGTCTGTCTGTCTGTCTGTCTGTCTGTCTGTCTGTCTGTCTGTCTGTCTGTCTGTCTGTCTGTCTGTCTGTCTGTCTCTCTCTCTCTGGCTGTTTCTTTCTCTGTGTCTGTCTGTCTCTCTGTGTCAGCCTGTCAGTCTCTTTCTGTCTCCTGTCTGTCTGTCTGTCTGTCTGTCTGTCTGTCTGTCTGTCTGTCTGTCTGTCTGTCTGTCTGTCTGTCTGTCTGTCTGTCTGTCTGTCTGTCTGTCTGTCTGTCTGTCTGTCTGTCTGTCTGTCTGTGTCTGTCTGTGTGTTGGGTAGAGAGTATTGACTTCATGGCTCAGCTGCCCCAGTCAGACTGAGCTCCCCGCCGTTCAACATCTCACAGCTAGAACTCAGCAGAGCATAGCAGGGAGGGAGGGAGGGAGGGAGGGAGGGAGGAGGGATAGAAAAATAAATAGAAAGAGAGAAGGAGGTAGGGACTGGAACTAGGAAGGAGAGAACAGAGCATGACAGACTAAAGCTTTGGCCCAAGGTACGAACATGCACCTTACACCTTGCTTGTTAAATCATGCCTTTCAGAGATCAATGACAACACACAGTGATCAATTTTTGAGTTGAGACTGGGTGACATATGCCACAGCACAACTGTTACACACATACACACACACGCACACGCGCACACACGGCCAGAAGGGAGGAGTTCCCTGCCCATCAGCCCTCTGCTAGCCCCAGGGCGTGGCTGGGCTTACTATGGTCTCATTATCATGTCAGCAGTTAGGAGAAATATTATTGCCCAGGGAGGGAGAGAGTGAAAGAAAAAGAGGGAGAGAAAGAGAGGGGGAGAGAGTGAAAGAAAAAGAGAGGGTGGGAGAGGAAAGGGAGAGAGAGAGTGAGAGGAGAGTGAAAGAGAAAGGCCCAAGTACAGGGAGACTGAGGTAGAGATACAGGGATGAAGAGGGAACAAGATGGGGAGGGAACAACAGCCAGGATGGAAAGAGAAAAACGGGAGCAATGAAAGACAGAGCAATGGATAGAGAAAAGAAGGGAGGGAGGGGGAGTGGCACAACTAATGGTCCTGGTCGGGAGAGATAGCAGTCAATCAATCATGTTTTAACAGAAGCAGGGCCCAGGAGGACTCTTAAGAAGTGCTTATTTAATTACAAGTTCCTTTACTTATATTTATGGGCTATCCCTCCTTCAAATATGAACCTTCCAGCCAGTCCACCGAGGGTTGGGATGGGGAGAGGGGAGGTTCAGGCCAGAGAGGTCTTTGGTTCCTGAGGGCTGGGTTTGGGTCCATATTGCCTGTTTATCACATTTTTTCCTCCAATGTAGCAATCAGGCCTAAACAGTAACGTTATCAGAAATATATATGTGAGTTATTGTATTTCAGAGTTCTGTAGAGTACATAGAACATTATACATACAGTGAGTATTAAACGTGTAGATAGTCATTCCCATGTTTAACCATATTGCTTATTTATCACATTTGTATTTGTTATGGATCCATATTAGCTGCTGCCAAGGCAAAACCGGAGCCTGTAGGTCCTACCTTGTTGATAGGGCTGTTAAGAAGGTAGAAACTAGGGCCTGTAGGACCTGCCTTGTTGATAGGGCTGTTAAGAAGGTAGAAACTAGGGCCTGTAGGACCTGCCTTGTTGATAGGGCTGTTAAGAAGGTAGAAACTAGGGCCTGTAGGACCTGCCTTGTTGATAGGGCTGTTAAGAAGGTAGAAACTAGGGCCTGTAGGACCTGCCTTGTTGATAGGGCTGTTAAGAAGGTAGAACCTAGGGCCTGTAGGACCTGCCTTCTTGATAGAGCTGTTAAGAAGGTAGAAACTAGGGCCTGTAGGACCTGCCGTGTTGATAGGGATGTTAAGAAGGTAGAAACTAGGGCCTGTAGGACCTGCCTTGTTGATAGGGCTGTTAAGAAGGTAGAAACTAGGGCCTGTAGGACCTGCCTTGTTGATAGGGCTGTTAAGAAGGTAGAAACTAGGGCCTGTAGGACCTGCCTTGTTGATAGGGCTGTTAAGAAGGTAGAAACTAGGGCCTGTAGGACCTGCCTTGTTGATAGGGCTGTTAAGAAGGTAGAAACTAGGGCCTGTAGGACCTGCCTTGTTGATAGGGCTGTTAAGAAGGTAGAAACTAGGGTCTGTAGGACCTGCCTTGTTGATAGTGCTGTTAAGAAGGTAGAAACTAGGGCCTGTAAGACCCGCCTTGTTGATCGGGCTGTTAAGAAGGTAGAAACTAGGGCCTGTAGGACCTGCCTTGTTGATAGAGCTGTTAAGAAGGTAGAAACTAGGGCCTGTAGGACCTGCCGTGTTGATAGGGATGTTAAGAAGGTAGAAACTAGGGCCTGTAAGACCCGCCTTGTTGATCGGGCTGTTAAGAAGGTAGAACCTAGGGCCTGTAGGACCTGCCTTCTTGATAGAGCTGTTAAGAAGGTAGAAACTAGGGCCTGTAGGACCTGCCGTGTTGATAGGGATGTTAAGAAGGTAGAAACTAGGGCCTGTAGGACCTGCCTTGTTGATAGGGCTGTTAAGAAGGTAGAAACTAGGGCCTGTAGGACCTGCCTTGTTGATAGTGCTGTTAAGAAGGTAGAAACTAGGGCCTGTAGGACCTGCCTTGTTGATAGGGCTGTTAAGAAGGTAGAAACTAGGGCCTGTAGGACCTGCCTTGTTGATAGGGCTGTTAAGAAGGTAGAACCTAGGGCCTGTAGGACCTGCCTTGTTGATAGAGCTGTTAAGAAGGTAGAAACTAGGGCCTGTAGGACCTGCCTTGTTGATAGGGATGTTAAGAAGGTAGAAACTAGGGCCTGTAGGACCTGCCTTGTTATTAGGGCTGTTAAGAAGGTAGAAACTAGGGCCTGTAGGACCTGCCTTGTTGATAGGGCTGTTAAGAAGGTAGAAACTAGGGCCTGTAGGACCTGCCTTGTTGATAGGACTGTTAAGAAGGTAGAAACTAGGGCCTGTAGGACCTGCCTTGTTGGTAGGGCTGTTAAGAAGGTAGAAACTAGGGCCTGTAGGACCTGCCTTGTTGATAGGGCTGTTAAGAAGGTAGAAACTAGGGCCTGTAGGACCTGCCTTGTTGATAGGGATGTTAAGAAGGTAGAAACTAGGGCCTGTAGGACCTGCCTTGTTGATAGGGCTGTTAAGAAGGTAGAAACTAGGGCCTGTAGGACCTGCCTTGTTGATAGGGCTGTTAAGAAGGTAGAAACTAGGGCCTGTAGGACCTGCCTTGTTGATAGGGCTGTTAAGAAGGTAGAAACTAGGGCCTGTAGGACCTGCCTTGTTGATAGGGCTGTTAAGAAGGTAGAAACTAGGGCCTGTAGGACCCACCTTGTTGATAGTGCTGTTAAGAAGGTAGAAACTAGGGCCTGTAGGATCTGCCTTGTTGATAGTGCTGTTAAGAAGGTAGAAACTAGGGCCTGTAGGACCTGCCTTGTTGATAGGGCTGTTAAGAAGGTAGAAACTAGGGCCTGTAGGACCTGCCTTGTTGATAGGCTGTTAAGAAGGTAGAAACTAGGGCCTGTAGGACCTGCCTTGTTGATAGGGCTGTTAAGAAGGTAGTAACTAGGGCCTGTAGGACCTGCCTTGTTGATAGGGCTGTTAAGAAGGTAGAGCAGCACTTAATTATGGACAGACTTCTCCCCATCATAGCTACTGTTCTATCAATATGTTTTGACCATGACAGTTTACAATCCAGGGTTACTCCAAGCAGTTTAGTCACCTCAACTTGCTTAATTTCCTCATGATATATTACAAGATTTAGTTGAGGTTTGTGGTTTAGTGAATGATTTGTCCCAAATACAATACTTTTAGTTTTTGAAATATTTAGAACTAACTTATTCCTTGCACCCATTCTGAAACTAACTGCAGCTCTTTGTTAAGTGTTGCAGTCATTTCAGTTGCTGTAGTAGCTGACGTGTATAGTGTTGCAGTCATTTCAGTTGCTGTAGTAGCGGACATGTAAAGCGCTGAGTCAACCGCATACAAAGACACCCAAAGCCAGCGGCATGTCGTTAGGACTTTGGTTCCTGAGGTTTTGGGTCCTTAAAAAAAAAAATCTATACTATAATTGTTATTATAATTGTTATTTTATTTATTATTATTATATGAAGGAGGGTTGGTTTTGGTTAGCCATCATCATTGTATTCCATCGCTTCTGGTTTTTATCCTCTCCTAATCAGGGACTGATTCAGACCTGGGATACAATTGAACTGGCCTGGACGGTCTAGCTCCAGCTGGATTGTAAAAATTGTGAACCACTGTAAAACAAATGTCAAAAATCCTATTTTTCCCACTTAGTCACTCACTCGCCGCTCCAGTGTCTCGTTAAGAGCAAATTGACAAATTAACAAAACAATATGGTAAAAATGTCTGAAATATGTAAAACAACAATGCTGCTCCATAGGTGGTAAATCTAACACATTTCCACTGGCTGGTCTCCCGCCACATCTGGCGCTCCATCTCAGCACGGTGCTGTTCTGTGGTTAATTGGCCAACAGCTATGGTGTGTTCTCACCTCACACACACTGCAGTATGGCTAGCACATACTCTACTGCAGCAGATGTGTGTCTGTATGAGTGTGTGTGTGTAGTTCCTGTAGAACTACTGTAGACAGCCCTGAAGAACTACTGTAGACAGCTCTGAAGAACTACTGTAGACAGCTCTGAAGAACTACTGTAGACAGTTCTAGAACTACTGTAGACAGTTCTAGAACTACTGTAGACAGCTCTGAAGAACTACTGTAGACAGCTCTGAAGAACTACTGTAGACAGCTCAGAAGAACTACTGTAGACAGCTCTGAAGAACTACTGTAGACAGCTCTGAAGAACTACTGTAGACAGCTCGGAAGAACTACTGTAGACAGTTCTAGAACTACTGTAGACAGCTCTGAAGAACTACTGTAGACAGCTCTGAATAACTACTGTAGACAGCTCTGAAGAACTACTGTAGACAGCTCTAGAACTACTGTAGACAGCTCGGAAGAACTACTGTAGACAGTTCTGAAGAACTACTGTAGACAGCTCGGAAGAACTACTGTAGACAGCTCTGAAGAACTACTGTAGACAGCTCTGAATAACTACTGTAGACAGTTCTAGAACTACTGTAGACAGCTCTGAAGAACTACTGTAGACAGCTCTGAAGAACTACTGTAGACAGCTCTGAATAACTACTATAGACAGCTCTGAAGAACTACTGTAGACAGCTCTAGAACTACTGTAGACAGCTCGGAAGAACTACTGTAGACAGCTCTGAAGAACTACTGTAGACAGCTCTGAAGAACTACTGTAGACAGTTCTAGAACTACTGTAGACAGCTCTGAAGAACTACTGTAGACAGCTCTGAAGAACTACTGTAGACAGTTCTAGAACTACTGTAGACAGCTCTGAAGAACTACTGTAGACAGCTCTATAGAACTACTGTAGACAGTTCTAGACCTACTGTAGACAGCTCTGAAGAACTACTGTAGACAGCTCTGAAGAACTACTGTAGACAGTTCTAGAACTACTGTAGACAGCTCTGTAGAACTACTGTAGACAGCTCTGAAGAACTACTGTAGACAGCTCTGAAAAACTACTGTAGACAGCTCTGAAGAACTACTGTAGACAGCTCTGAATAACTACTGTAGACAGCTCTGAAGAACTACTGTAGACAGCTCTAGAACTACTGTAGACAGCTTGGAAGAACTACTGTAGACAGCTCTGAAGAACTACTGTAGACAGCTCTGAAGAACTACTGTAGACAGCTCTAGAACTACTGTAGACAGATCTAGAACTACTGTAGACATCTATAGAACTACTGTAGACAGTTCTAGAACTAATTGTGCTCTCTCTAATTCTCTCTTTTCTCTTTCTCTCTCGGAGGACCTTAGCCCTAGGACCATGCCTCAGGACTACCTGACATGATGACTCCTTGCTGTCCCCAGTCCACCTGGCCGTGCTGCTGCTCCAGTTTCAACTGTGCTGCCTTATTATTATTGGACCATGCTGGTCATTTATGAACATTTGAACATCTTGGCCATGTTCTGTTATAATCTCCACCCAGCACAGCCAGAAGAGGACTGGCCACCCCCATAGCCTGGTTCCTCTCTAGGTTTCTTCCTAGGTTTTGGCCTTTCTAGGGAGTTTTTCCTAGCCACCGTGCTTCTACACCTGCATTGCTTGCTATTTGGGGTTTTAGGCTGGGTTTCTGTACAGCACTTTGAGATATCAGCTGATGTACGAAGGGCTATATAAATACATTTGATTTGATTTGAACTACTGTAGACAGCTCTGTAAAACTACTGTAGACAATTCTTTAGAACTATTGTAGACAGCTCTGTAGAACTACTGTAGACACCTCTGTAAAACTACTGTAGACAGCTCTAGAACTACTGTAGACAGATATACAGTGGGGAGAACAAGTATTTGATACACTGCCGATTTTGCAGGTTTTTCTACTTAAAAAGCATGTAGAGGTCTGTAATTTTCATCATAGGTACACTTCAACTGTGAGAGACTGAATCTAAAACAAAAATCCAGAAAATCACATTGTATGATTTTTTTAAATAATTAATTAGCATTTTATTGCATGACATAAGTATTTGATCACCTACCAACCAGTAAGAATTCCGGCTCTCACAGACCTGTTCGTTTTTCTTTAAGAAGCTCTCCTGTTCTCCACTCATTACCTGTATTAACTGCACCTGTTTGAACTCGTTACCTGTATAAAAGACACCTGTCCACACACTCAATCAAACAGACTCCAACCTCTCCACAATGGCCAAGACCAGAGAGGTGTAAGGACATCAGGGATAAAATTGTAGACCTGCACAAGGCTGGGATGTGCTACAGGACAATAGGCAAGCAGCTTGATGAGAAGGCAACAACTGTTGGCGCAATTATTAGAAAATGGAAGAAGTTCAAGATCACCCTCGGTCTGGGGCTCCATGCAAGATCTCACCTCGTGGGGCATCAATGATCATGAGGAAGGTGAGGGATCAGCCCAGAACTACACGGCAGGACCTGGTCAATGACCTGAAGAGAGCTGGGACCACAGTCTCAAAGAAAACCATTAGTAATACACTACGCCGTCATGGATTAAAATCCTGCAGCGAACGCAAGGTCCCCCGGCTCAAGCCAGCGCATGTCCAGGCCCATCTGAAGTTTGCCAATGACCATCTGGATGATCCAGAGGATGAATGGGAGAAGGTCATGTGGTCTGATGAGACAAAAATAGAGCTTTTTGGTCTAAACTCCACTCGCCGTGTTTGGAGGAAGAAGAAGGATGAGTACAACCCCAAGAACACCATCCCAACCGTGAAGCATGGAGGTGGAAACATCATTCTTTGGGGATGCTTTTCTGCAAAGGGGACAGGACGACTGCACCGTATTGAGGGGAGGATGGATGGGGCCATGTATCGTGAGATCTTGGCCAACAACCTCCTTCCCTCAGTAAGAGCATTGAAGATGGGTCGTGGCTGGGTCTTCCAGCATGACAACGACCCAAAACACACAGCCAGGGCAACTAAGGAATGGCTCCGTAAGAAGCATCTCAAGGTCCTGGAGTGGCCTAGCCAGTCTCCAGACCTGAACCCAATAGAAACTCTTTGTAGGGAGCTGAAAGTCCGTATTGCCCAGTGACAGCCCGAAACCTGAAGGATCTGGAGAAGGTCTGTATGGATGTCACACCCTGACCATAGTTTGCTTTGTATGTTTCTATGTTTTGTTTGGTCAGGGTGTGATCTGAGTGGGCATTCTATGTTGTGTGTCTAGTTTGTCTGTTTCTGTGTTTAGCCTGATATGGTTCTCAATCAGAGGCAGGTGTTAGTCATTGTCTCTGATTGGGAACCATATTTAGGTAGCCTGTTTGGTGTTGGGTTTTGTGGGTGATTGTCTCCTGTGTCAGTGTTTGTGCCACACGGACTGTTTCGGGTTTACACGTTTGTTGCTTTTGTAGTTTATCCATGTATAGTTTTCTTATTTAAAACAAACATCAATTTCAACCACGCTGCATTTTGGTCCTCCTCTCCTTCGACGGAAGAATCCCGTTACAATGGAGGAGTGGGCCAAAATCCCTGCTGCAGTGTGTGCAAACCTGGTCAAGAACTACAAGAAACGTATGATCTCTGTAATTGCAAACAAAGGTTTCTGTACCAAATATTACATTCTGCTTTTCTGATGTATCAAAAACTTATGTCATGCAATAAAATACAAATTAATTACTTAAAAATTATACAATGTGATTTTCTGGATTTTTGTTTTAGATTCTGTCTCTCACAGTTGAAGTGTACCTATGATAAAAATTACAGACCTCTACATGCTTTGTAGGAAAACCTGCAAAATCATGTAGGAAATGTAGGGAAACCTGCAAAATCGGCAGTGTATCAAATACTTGTTCTCCCACTGTATAACTACTGTAGACAGCTCTAGAACTACTGTAGGCAGCTCTGTAGAACTATTGTAGACAGCTCTGTAGAACTATTGTAGACAGCTCTGTAGAACTATTGTAGACAGCTCTGTAGAACTATTGTAGACAGCTCGGTAGAACTATTGTAGACAGCTCTGTAGAACTATTGTAGACAGCTCTGAAGAACTACTGTAGACAGCTATGTAGAACTACTGTAGACAGCTCTGTAGAACTAGTGTATACAGCTCTAGAACTATACTGTAGACAGCTTAAAACTACACTGTAGACAGCTCTATAACCGTACTGTAGACAGCTCGGTAACTACACTGTAGACAGCACTAGAACTACTGTAGAAAGCTCTGTAAAACTACTGTAGACAATTCTTTATTACTGCTGTATACAACCTAAACAGTAACGTTATCAGAAATATATCTGTGAATTATTGTATTTCAGAGTTCTGTAGAGTACATAGAACATTATACATACAGTGAGTATTAAACATGTAGATAGTCATTCCCATTTTTTACCATATTGCTTGTTTATCACATTTGTATTTGTTATGGATCCATATTACCTGCTGCCAAGGCAAAACTGGGAGCCTGTAGGACCTGCCTTGTTGATAGGGCTGTTAAGAAGGTAGAAACTAGGGCCTGTAGGACCTGCCTTGTTGATAGGGCTGTTAAGAAGGTAGAAACTAGGGCCTGTAGGACCTGCTTTGTTGATAGGGCTGTTAAGAAGGTAGAGCAGCACTTCATTATGGACAGACTTCTCCCCATCATAGCTACTGTTCTATCAATATGTTTTGACCATGACAGTTTACAATCCAGGGTTACTCCAAGCAGTTTAGTCACCTCAACTTGCTTAATTTTCACATTATATATTACAAGATTTAGTTGAGGTTTGTGGTTTAGTGAATGATTTGTCCCAAATACAATACTTTTAGTTTTTGAAATATTTAGAACTAACTTATTCCTTGCCACCCATTCTGAAACTAACTGCAGCTCTTTGTTAAGTGTTGCAGTCATTTCAGTTTCTGTAGTAACTGACATGTAAGCTGAGTCAACCACATACATAGACACCCAAAGCCTGCGGCATGTCGTTAGTAAAGATTTAAAAAAGTAAGGGCCTAGACAGCTGCCCTGGGAATTCCTGGATACTACCTGGGATTATGTTGAAGAGGCTTCCATTAAAGAATACCCTCTGTGTTCTGTTAGACAGGTAACTCTTTATCCAATATCGCAGGTGTGTAATCCATAACACATATATTTTTCCAGCAGCAGACTATGATAGATAATGTCAAAAGCTGCACTGAAGTCTAACAAAACAGCCTCCACAATATTTTTATCATCACTTTCTCTCAGCCAATCATCAGTCATTAGTGTAAGTGCTGTGTTGAATGTTTTTCCTAAACATGCTGAAAGTCCGTTGTCAATTTGTTTACTGTAAAATAGCATTGCATCTGGTCAAACACAATTTTCTTACAAAACTTTACTAAAGGATGGTGACAGGCTGATTGGTTAGCTATTTGAGCCAGTAAAGGGGATTTACTGTTTCTTAGGTAGTGGAATGACTTTTGCTTCCTCCAAGCCTGAGGGCACACACTTTCTAGTAGGATTACATTGAAGATGTGGCAAGATCGTTTACTATTTTCCCTCAGTCATTTTCCATACAAGTTGTCAAACCCCGGTGGCTTGTCATTGTTGATAGACAACAATCATTTTTTCACCTCTTCCACACTCACTTTACGGAAGTCAAAATTACAAATCTTGTCTCTCATAATTTGGTCAGATATACTTGCATGTGTATGGGGCAGCGGTTGTTGCTGGCATGTCATGCCTATGTTTGATCATCTTGAAAAAATCATTACAGTAGTTGGCAATATCAGTTGGTTTAGTGATGAATGAGCCATCTGATTCAATGAAAGATGGAGGTGAATTTGCCTATTTTCCCAAATTGTAGTGAAGGTACAGCAAAACTTTTTACTATCATCTTTTGTCATTTATCTTTTGTTTTATATTGTAGTTTCATTTCCTCAATCTATGCAAACCTTTCTCTTTCACAGTGAGATTGTGTCGGTGCTTTTGTGGAATTTTTCTCTTCACTAAGAAAACATAGACGCACACACACACGCACGCCTGCACACGCACACAAACACATGCAGACACCTCGTGGAAGAAACAGGGTGGGTGTGTGTGCATATGCATGCATGTTTGTCCTGTTTGTTAGAGGAGATAGAATCAGAGAGAAAGGAAGTGAAAGATAGAGAGAGAGAGAATCAGAGAGAAAGGAAGGAAAGATAGAGAGAGAGAATCAGAGAGAAAGGAAGTGGAAGATAGGGAGAGAGAGAATCAGAGAGAGAAAGGAAGTGAAAGATAGGGAGAGAGAATCAGAGAGGGAAAGGAAGTGAAAGATAGGGAGAGAGAGAATAAGAGAGAGAAAGGAAGTGAAAGATAGGGAGAGAGAGAATCAGATAGAGAAAGGAAGTGAAAGATAGGGAGAGAGAGAATCAGAGAGAAAGGAAGTGAAAGATAGGGAGAGAGAGAATCAGAGAGAAAGGAAGTGAAAGATAGGAGAGAGAGAATCAGAGAGAGAAAGGAAGTGAAAGATATGGAGAGAGAGAATCAGAGTGAGAAAAGAAGTGAAAGATAGGGAGGGAGAGAATCAGAGAGAAAGGAAGTGAAAGATAGGGGGAGAGAGAATCAGAGAGAAAGGAAGGGAGAGAGAGAATCAGAGAGATAAAGGAAGTGAAAGATAGGGAGAGAGAGAATAAGAGAGAGAAAGGAAGTGAAAGATAGGGAGAGAGAGAATCAGAGAGAAAGGAAGTGAAAGATAGGGGGAGAGAGAATCAGAGAGAAAGGAAGGGAGAGAGAGAATCAGAGAGATAAAGGAAGTGAAAGATAGGGAGAGAGAGAGAATAAGAGAGAGAAAGGAAGTGAAAGATAGGGAGAGAGAGAATCAGAGAGAAAGGAAGTGAAAGATAGGGAGAGAGAGAATCAGAGAGAAAGGAAGTGAAAGATAGGGAGAGAGAGAATAAGAGAGAGAAAGGAAGTGAAAGATAGGGAGAGAGAGAATCAGAGAGAAAGGAAGTGAAAGATAGGGAGAGAGAGAATCAGAGAGAAAGGAAGGGAGAGAGAGAATCAGAGAGATAAAGGAAGTGAAAGATAGGGAGAGAGAGAGAATAAGAGAGAGAAAGGAAGTGAAAGATAGGGAGAGAGAGAATCAGAGAGAAAGGAAGTGAAAGATAGGGAGAGAGAGAGAATCAGAGAGAAAGGAAGTGAAAGATAGGGAGAGAGAGAATCAGAGAGAGAAAGGAAGTAAAAGATAGGGAGAGAGAATCAGAGAGGGAAAGGAAGTGAAAGATAGGGAGAGAGAGAATAAGAGAGAGAAAGGAAGTGAAAGATAGGGAGAGAGAGAATCAGAGAGAAAGGAAGTGAAAGATAGGGAGAGAGAGAATCAGAGAGAAAGTAAGTGAAAGATAGGAGAGAGAGAATCATAGAG